>NC_057806.1:515910452-516115285 GCF_018294505.1 Triticum aestivum | reverse complement strand
CTGTTCATCCAGAGGCACCATCAGCAGTAGCGAAGGAATCGCTCGATCGGGTTCAGTTAACAGCCATCGATCGATCGCTCGGGTTCAGTAACGCGTAGCCTGCAGTGCAATTGCTCGGGTTCAGCTAGAGCCCAACGCCTCGCTCGGGTTCAGTTAGAGCCAACGCCTCGCACACACGCGCGTATGTGTATGTCAGAGTAATTGGACACGGATACCCCGAAGACGGTGAGACAATAAATCAAGACATCGGGGCTAGCAAAGCCCCTTAGTCCGACTGCCCGGCCGCTCCTGTCGGCTCCCCGTCCGACTGCTCTGCCCGGCCGGCTGCCGACTGCCGGCCGCCGACTACGCCAACCAGCCGGCTGCCAACTACAGCCCGACCCGACACCGACAAGACCCCAACGGGACGGCCATACCGCGGACGAGACAGCTGTACCGCGATGCCATCATCTACAGTGTACCTATCCCCTTGGCACTATTCTATAAAGTGCCCAGGGGACAAGCATGACATGCACCATGCCCCATACATGACTTGGCTTGTAAGCTGCCCAAGGTAGCTTACAACCAACGCCATGTCCCATGCCCACTACACACTATATATAGCTAGCTCCATCCATCAATCCATCAGGAGAAGACACACACATGGACTCACACACATGCATACATGCTCACGTATGAGCACACACTCATTCGGCTAGTAGAGCATGCTTGCTCATCCCGGCCACAAATACATACATGAGGCTAGTAGCATATAGCACTCATCTAGATACAGCTCCAGGAGCACTCTGTACTACAGATATACCACATATACTCAGACATGCAGGAGTAGGGGTGTTATCTCTCCGGAGAGCCCCGAACCTGGGTAAACTAGCGCGTGCTACTCGCATACCCGTCCCTGGATATTCCAGCAGCAGTCTTGCCCTTACACGAAGTCACCTTGTGGCATATGTCGTCTTGCACCCCCCATGAGAATACCGCGACATTTGGCGCCCACCGTGAGGTGGTACTATGCTACCACGCTGCTGCTGGTTTCGCTGTCCGGGCGGGACCCTTTTTTCACCATCTTCATCAGCCCCGCCGGGACGTCGCCGCCGTCTCTCCGGCCGTGCACGAGGGCTCGACATCAACTCGCCCCGTGGCGGCCGCGTGAGACGGCACACCTTCGTTGGCGGCCTCGCCATCCTCGTCACCTCCGTCACGGTGTCGCTGTCGCCTTCTCCGGCCGCGCTCGTGGGCTCAACATCGACACTCCCCCGAGGCGGCCGCACGAGACGACACGTCCGCGTCATCGGCCTCGACACCACTGGGCCTGCTCACGCTCGTCCCGCTCACTTGCATCTGCTTGCAAGCTAGCTAGATGCAAGTCAACCTTGGTCAAACACTACCATATAATAGCCATACACATCCTGTACTTTGCCTTTGCGCAAGTCGGATGCTACCCAGACACTCTCCCTTCATCTCCTGGCCGTGCGTTCATCGGTCGGCTGCGCCCGGCTCCGCCTCTTCATTCACGCGACCGCGCGCCCGTGGCTGGCCTGCTCACGCTGCTGATTGCGCTCGCCGCCGCATGCGGTGCCCATGCTTCTGCTGCCTGCTGCTGCGACCACTGCTACTGCTGGCCAGCAGCGCGGCTTCCCGATGAAGCATGGCCCACGCGCTCACACTCGACCTCCTCCTCGCGCGCCCGGTAGCGACCGGCTGCCTCGCGCCTTCGGCCCCATCCGCGCTCCAGCCGCCTTGCCTCCCCTCCCGCGCGCCTGCTGGTTCCGCTGCCGGCCTCCCGCGCCCGACGACTTCGCCCGCTGCTGCTTTGCCCGCGTCGCCGCGGCTGCGTCCGGGAGGGCCGGCCCCGTTTGCTGCTCCCGTAGGCGCGTTCAGCTTGCGACGTTTTCTCCGCCTGCCCGGCTGCTCGCGCCCGTCAGCCTCCCTCGGCCTCCTCCTGCTCGCCGTCCCCGCCTCTCGGTCGGCTTCGTCACGCTCTGCGTCTCCACACGCCCGGCCCGGACCGGCCTCGGGTCGCCAGCGCCGGCTGCCGGCTTTGCCTCGTTCCGCGCATACGGCCCACGCCGCCCGGCCCCGCCCGATGGCCGGCTCCCGCTCGCCGCTGGCTGACTCCTACGCGTCCGGCCCCCCAGCGTCGCCTCCGCCTGGCCATATTGTCCGCGCTCGCCCGGCTTCGACCCCACGCGCTCGCCTCTCCCGCGCCGGGTCCGGCCTCCGCCCTGCCGACTGCTGGCCTCTCGCGTCGGGTCCGGCCCCCGCGCCCGCCGGCTTCCTACTCCTGCCGGAGGCCGGCTTCCGCCTGCTCCCCGGCTTGCCGGCTTCTCCGCCTGCACTCCACCCTGCCGGCGTGAGAAACAACAAGGGCTGGCTAGAAGGAAAGAAAAGATCCCGGTTGGAGAAAAAAGAGCAAAGAGCCGAGTGCCCAAAACAAAACAAAAAGAGAGAGAAAAGGGGAGTGGGTGCCGGCTGGAGAAAAGATGAAGAAAGAAAGAGAAGAGGCCGACTGCCTTGTAGCCGGCTCGGAAAAGTGGGCTAGCTGTCCAAGAAAAGTCAAGGGCTTTGTGCCCAACCGGCTGAGAAAGAGTCGGGCCAGCAAAAAACCGATCGTGGCCGGCTGCTGCAAAAAAAAGGGGTTGCGGGCCGACTGCTCAGCTGGAAAAGAAGTGGCCGAGTGCCCACAGTCGGATGCTAAAAAAGAAGAGAGAGAAGTTGGGAGAAAGAGAAGAAAAAAAACTCGTTTGAATGACTCATCCGCATGCTTCACCACTCGGACGGTCAGTCGTGACCCACGCTGCCGGTTGTGCCAAGCCGGCTGGACTGCCTCTTGCTCCGACAACACACCCAGCGGGTGCGCTGACGCGCCCCCGCGAAGATGAAAACAAAGTAGTTGCCGGGAGATCCGGCCCGACTGCTCAGCAGTCGGCCCAGATCTCGGGGGCTACATCCAGCGGGTGCGCTGACGCGCCCCCACAGAGAAGAAGACAAAGTAGTTGCCGGGAGATCCGGCCCGACTGCACAGCAGTCGGCCCAGATCTTGGGGGCTACACCCGCTGACGCGCCCCCGTGAAGAGAAGACAAAGTAGTTGCCAGGAGATCCGGCCCGACTGCTCGGGGGCTACACCCAGCGGGTGCGCTGACGCGCCGCCGCGAAGAAGAAGAAGACAAGATAGTTGCCGGAAGATCCGGCCCGACTGCTCAGCAGTCGATCCGAATCTCGGGGCTACACCCAGTGGGTGCGCTGGCGCGCCCTCACGGAAGATTGCAAACAAGAGAAGAGTTTTGTCCAGCTGTCAGCAGCCGGCAGAAGTGAAAAAAGAAGAAAAAGGGCGCTGCAAGACGCCTCGCCACCTGGCTGGTCGAGCCTGACCAGCCAGGACTCCCCTTCGAGCACCCGGAGGCCCGAGAGCTACACCCAGCGGGTGCGCCGGCGCGCTCCGCGAGCGCCGAGCCGCGCCGGCTGTCTTCGGCAAACTCCGTCTCCGCTACACGAAAACCAATGTGAGCTCCTCATCCACATATTTTTTCATCATGCAAGCACGGATAACCCCGAGCGATGCTCGGGGAACTATCTCCGCATTTCATTATAGTTGCATCATTGTTTGCCCTGGCGCCAGCCAGAGTTGGCCCGGAGGCTGGCCGCTTGGCCTGAGACGTTAGTTCCCGCAGGCGACTTAGTAGCGTGCGCGGTACCAAAGGCCCACTCTTGGTCACAGACCGCAGAGCGGCTGTCTGACTAGCAAGAGTGAACGCTGGAGGCCACCCACGCAAAAAATGTCCGGGAAGAAAAAGGCATCGGGCGATCCGGCCGTTTCCTTTACAAGTATCTACTCGGTTGAATCTGCTCCCAGACTCTGAGTACTGTACACTCCACTTCGCGGCAAACTCTCTACCACAGACCATAGAGTGGCTGTCCCGCAAGCAAGAGCACAAGCCAAAAAGCGGAGGGAACACGAAAAAGATTAAGGGGGCTCGGACGAAACAGAGTTGGCACCCTCCGCATAAAACTTGGAATGCTAAAAGCAAACATTTGATATATCTGCGTGGACTAACTTCGTCTTTTTCATGATCATTTCCATGAACACTCGCCAAAAAACCTCCGCCCAACTTTGCAAAGTTGCCCGGAGGCTTGGGGGCTACTGTCGGAGTAATTGGACACGGATACCCCGAAGACTTTGAGACAATAAATCAAGGCATCGGGGCTAGCAAAGCCCCTCAGTCCGACTGCCCGGCCGCTCCTGTCGGCTCCCCGTCCGACTGCTCTGCCCGGCCGGCTGCCGACTACGCCAACCAGCCGGCTGCCGACTGCGCCAACCAGCCGGTTGTCGACTGCAGCCCGACCCGACATTGACAAGACCCCGACGGGATGGCCATACGCGGATGAGACAGTTGTACCGCGACGCCATCATCTACAGTGTACCTGTCCCCTTGGCACTATTCTATAAAGTGCCTAGGGGACAAGCATGACATGCACCATGCCCCATACATGGCTTGGCTTGTAAGCTACCCAAGGTAGCTTACAACCAATGCCATGTCCCATGCCCACTACACACTATATATAGCTAGCTCCATCCATCCATCCATCAGGAGAAGACACACACATGGACTCACACACATGCATACATGCTCACATATGAGCACACACTCATTCGGCCACTAGAGCATGCTTGCTCATCCCGGCCACAGATACATACATGAGGCTAGTAGCATATAGCACTCATCTAGATACAGCTCCAGGAGCACTCTGTACTACAGATATACCACATATACTCAGACATGCAGGAGTAGGGGTGTTGTCTCTCCGGAGAGCCCCGAACCTGGGTAAACTAGCGCGTGCTACTCGCATACCCGGCCCTGGATATTCCGGCAGTAGTCTTGCCCTCACACGAAGCCACCTTGTGGCATATGTCATCTTGCACCCCCCGTGAGAATACCACGACAGTGTACGAGAGAAACGCGCATCGCTCGGCCCCCGACCTCCCACTGTAACCGGGAACTCCCCGAAATTTTCATCGCCCTTGCTTCTACCACGGTTTTTTCTGTCATGGACGGCCCAAAGAATATCATGCAGCTGCGTCTCTGGCCCGCCCAGCACGAAAAGCCCATTTTCTATCATGATTTTTTGTCATAGAAGTAGGAGCCCACCACATCTATGATGATACTGGGTTTTGTCACAATTATCGTCATAGAAGTGTCATATGTATGACAGAAAAAAATTCATTTGGCCCAAAATGTCACGGATGTGTCTTTTTTTTGTAGTGTCACACATCACCGGAGGGGCCATGGAGTTGATGTAGAGGCCCTCCGTGATCAATGCCCCCTCCGGCGGAGCTTCGGAAAAGGCCCCAAGATGGGATCTCTCGGGTACAGAAGGTTGCGGCAGTGGAATAATGTTTTCGTGGTGCTCCTGGATGTTTGCAGAGTATGTGGGCTTATATAGGAGGAAGAAGTAGGTCGGTGGAGCAACGAGGTGCCCACGAGGGTGGAGGGCGTGCCCAGGGGGTAGACGCGCCCCCTGCCTCGTGGCCTCCTTGATTGTTTCTTGACGCCCACTCCAAGTCTCCTGGATCACGTTTGTTGAGAAAATCACGTTCTCGAAGGTTTCATTCCGTTTGGATTTCGTTTGATATTCCTTTTCTGCAAAACACTGAAATAGGCAAAAAACAGCAATTTGGGCTGGGCCTCTGGTTAATAGGTTAGTCCCAAAAATAATATAAAAGTGTATAATAAAGCACATTAAACATCCAAAACAGAATATAATATAGCATGGAACAATAAAAAATTATAGATACGTTGGAGATGTATCAAGCATCCCCAAGCTTAATTCCTGCTCGTCCTCGAGTAGGTAAATGATAAAAACAGAATTTTTGATGTGGAATGCTACTTAGCATAATTTTCAATGTAATTCTCTTATTTGTGGTATGAATATTCAGATCCGAAAGATTCAAGACAAAAGTTTAATATTGACATAAAAATAATAATACTTCCAGCATACTAACTAAGCAATTATGTCTTCTCAAAATAGCATGGCCAAAAAAGTTATCCCTAGAAAATCATATAGTCTGCCTATGCTCTATCTTCATCACACAAAATATTTAAATCATGCACAACCCCGATGACAAGCCAAGCAATTGTTTCATACTTTTGATGTTCTCAAACTTTTTCAATCTTCACGCAATAGATGAGCGTGAGCCATGGACATAGCACTATAAGTGGAATAGAATGGTGGTTGTGGAGAAGACAAAAAAGGGGAAGATAGTCTCACATTAACTAGGCGTATCAACGGGCTATGGAGATGCCCATAAATATATATCAATGTGAGTGAGTAGGGATTGCCATGCAACGGATGCACTAGAGCTATAAGTATATGAAAGCTCAACAAAAGAAACTAAGTGGGTGTGCATCCAACTCAGTTGCTCATGAAGACCTAGGGAATTTTGAGGAAGCCCATCATTGGAATATACAAGCCAAGTTCTATAATGAAAAATTCCCACTAGTATATGAAAGTGATATGATAGGATACTCTCTATCATGAAGATCATGGTGCTACTTTGAAGCACAAGTGTGGAAAAAGGATAGTAGCATTGTCCCTTCTCTCTTTTTCTCTCATTTTTTTGGGCCTTCTCTCTTTTTTATGGCCTTTCTTTTTTTTCATCCGGAGTCTCATCCCGACTTGTGGGGGAACCATAGTCTCCATCATCCATTCCTCACTTCGGACAATGCTCTAATAATGATGATCATCACACTTTATTTACTTACAACTCAAGAATTACAACTCAATACTTAGAAAAAAATATGACTCTATGTGAATGCCTCCGGTGGTGTACCAGGATGTGCAATGATGCATGAGTGACATGTATGAAGAATTATGAACGGTGGCTTTTCCACAAATACGATGTCAACTACATGATCACGCAAAGCAATTATGACAATGATGAAGCGTGTCATAGTAAACTAAACGGTGGTAAGTTGCATGGAAATATATCTCGGAATGGCTATGGAAATGCCATGATAGGTAGGTATGATGGATCTTTTGAGGAAGGTATATGGTGGGTGTATGATACCGGTGAAAAGTGCGCGGTATTAGAGAGTCTAGCAATGGTGGAAGGATGAGAGTGCGTATAATCCATGGACTCAACAATAGTCATAAAGAACTCATAAACTTGTTGCAAAAATCTATAAATTATCAAAGCAAAGTATTACGTGCATGCTCCTAGGGGGATAGATTGGTAGGAAAAGACCATCGCTCGTCCCCGCCGCCACTCATAAGGAAGACAATCAATAAATAAATCATGCTCCGACTTCATCACATAACGGTTCACCATACGTGCATGCTACGGGAATCACAAACTTTAACACAAGTATTTCTCAAATTCATAACCACTCAACTAGCATGACTCTAATATCACCATCTTCATATCTCAAAACAATTATCAAGCATCAAACTTGTCATAGTATTAAACACACTCATAAGAAAAAAATTACTAATCTTGGATGCCTATCACTTTAGGACTAATTTTTATGATTAAAGCAAATTACCATACTGTTTTGTAGGACTCTCAAAATAATATAAGTGAAGCATGATAGAACAATAGTTTCTATAAAACAAATCCACCACCGTTCTCTAAAATATACAAGTGAAGCACTAGAGCAAAAACTATATAGCTCAAAAGATATAAGTGAAGTACATAGAATATTCTAATAAATTCCGAATCATGTGTGTCTCTCTCAAAAGGTGTGTGCAGCAAGGATAATTGTGGTAAAATAAAAAGCAAAGACTCAAATCATACAAGATGCTCCAAGCAAAACACATATCATGTGGTGAATACAAATATAGCTCCAAGTAAAGTTACCGATGGATGAAGACGAAACAGGGGATGCCTTCCGGAGCATCCCCAATCTTTGCCTTTTTTGTGTCCTTAGATTACCTTGGGGTTCCATGGGCATCCCCAAGCTTAGGCTCTTGCCACTCCTTGTTCCATAATCCATCAAATCTTTACCCAAAACTTGAAAACTTCACAACACAAAACTCAACAGAAAATCTGGTGAGCTCCGTTAGCGAAAGAAAACAACACACCAGTTCAACGTACTGTATTTAACTCATTATTTATTTACATTGGTGTTAAACCTACTGTATTACAACTTCTCTATGGTTTATAAACTCTTTTACTAGCCATAGATTCATCAAAATAAGCAAGCAACACACGAAAAACAGACTGTGTCAAAAACAGAACAGTCTGTAGTAATATCTAACTAACGCAAACTTATGGAACCCCAAAAATTCTAAAATAAATTTCTGGACGTGGGTAATTTATCTATTAATCATCTGCAAAACGAATTAACTAAATAGCACTCTGCAAATAAAAATGGCAGCAATTCTCGTGAGCGCTAAAGTTTCTGTTTTTTTACAGCAAGATCAAAAAGACTTTTCCCAAGTCTTCCCAACGGTTCTACTTGGCACAAACACTAATTAAACACAAAAAACACAACCAAAAAAGAGGCTAGATAAATTATTTATTACTAACAACAAGAAAAAATATTGGTTTGTCTCCCAACAAGCGCTTTTGTTTAAAGCCTTATAGCTAGGCATAAGATTCCAACGATGCTCACATGAAAGACAAGAATTGAAGCACAAAGAGAGCATCATAAAACACGTAACAAAAACATCTAAGTATAACATACTCCCTATGCATAGGCATCTTATAGGCAAACAAATTGTCAAAGCAAGCAAAAACTAGCATATGCAAGGAAGCGGAAAGAAACAATAGCAATCTCAACATAACAAGAGGCAATTTAGTAACATGAAAATTTCTACAACCATATTTTCCTCTCTCATAATAATTACATGTAGGATGATAAGCAAATTCAACAATATATCTATCACAAAGCATATTCTTAATACGATCCAGATGTATGCAAAGTTGGCACTCTTCCAAAATAGTGGGATTAACATTAACTAAAGGCATTACCTCTCCAAACCCACTTTTATCAAAAACTTCATAAGATTGAACATTCTCCAAATATGTGGCATCTAAAGTTGACACTCTTCCAAACCAACTATCAATATTATTGCAAACATTATAATCAATTTCATATTCATCATGGGGCTTAAATAAATTTTCAAGATCATAAGAAGAATCACCCCAATCATGATCATTGCACCAAGTAGTAGACATAGCAAAACTAGCATCCCCAAGCTTAGGGTTTTGCATATTAGAAGCACAATTAACATTAATAGAATTTATACTATCATCATTGCAATCATGCTTTCTATTCAAAGATCCATCGTGAATCACTCCATAAATTACTTCATCACAATTTTCAGATTCATGAATTTCAAGCAAAACTTCATAAAGATAATCTAGTGCACAAAACTCACTAGCAATTGGTTCATCATAATTGGGTCTCTTAAAAAGATTAGCAAGTGGATGAGGATCCATAGATCTTAGGTTCTCTGTTTAGCAATAAATAAACAACGATTCCAACCAAACGAGCAAAAGAGCCAAGTAAGACATCAAAGCAAATGGAAAGACGAACAGAAGAAGGGCGAATAAAATGGCAAGGGTGAAGTGGGAGAGAGGAAAATGAGAGGCAAATGGCAAATAATGTAATGCGAGGGATAAGAGTTTGTGATGGGTACTTGGTATGTCTTGACTTGTGCGTAGACTCCCCGGCAACGGCGCCAGAAATGGCTCATTGTCGGGAGTCAAATCTTGACTTGACTTGGCGCGAATCTCCCCAGCAACGGCGCCAGAAATCCTTCTTGCTACCTCTTGGGCACTGCGTTGGGTTTCCCTTGAAGAGGAAAGGGTGACGCAGTAAAGTAGCATAAGTATTTCCCTCGGTTTTTGAGAACCAAGGTATCAATCCAGTAGGAGATCACGCTCGAGTCCCCCGCACCTACACATACAAATAAGAACCTCGCAACCAATGCGATAAAGGGGTTGTCAATCCCTTCACGGTCACTTACGAGAGAGAGATATGATAGATATGATAAGATAATATTTTTGGTATTTTTATGATAAAGAGAAATAAAGATGCAAAGTAAAATAAACGGAAATAGAAATAGCTAAGTGTTGGAAGATTAATATGATGGATGATAGACTCGGGGGCCATAGGTTTCACTAGTGGCTTCTCTCAAGAGCATAAGTATTACGGTGGGTAAACGAATTACTGTCGAGCAATTGATAGAATTGAGCATATTTATGAGAATATCTAGGTATGATCATTGAAAGTGCGTTATATCGACTAGACGGGGGGTGAATAGGCGATTTTTACGAAATTCTTCACTGAGGAATTTGCTGGTGAGGAAATTCCTTAGCGAAGAACTACTAGCAGCGGAATAAGTACTCAAAAGTAAACACAACAGAATACAAGCATAGTCATCATGATGAAATGAAGACAGGCACAGAGTAAAGGAAGCGTAATCACAAGATAACACAAGATGAAGACAAACAGACCGAAGAAATTGAACTGAGGAAATTGAGAAAGTCTTCAGTCAAAGTCTTCAAACGCAGATATGAACAAACATACATCACTGTTATGAGGAAATGAAAGAGTTGAGGAAATAGAACTAGAAGCTCGGTGAAGACAATGATTTGGTAGACCAGTTCCAACTGATGTCTCGGTTGTACGTCTGGTTGGAGCGGCTGAGTATTTAAACTCGAGGACACACAGTCCCGGACACCCGGTCAAGGACACTTAGTCCAAGACACCCAGTCCTCATCGTATTCTCCTTGAACTAAGGTCACACAGACCTCGTCCAATCACTCGTGGTAAGTCTTCAGGCGACTTCCAAACCTTCACAAACTTGGTCACTCGGCGATCCACAATTCCTCTTGGATGCTCTAGACCATGACGCCTAACCGTCTGGAAGAAGCACAGTCTTCAAAGGTAACAAGCGTCGGATCCACTCAGGATCAATCTCTTTAGTGATGCTCAATCACTTGGGGTTTGTAGGTGTTTGGGTTTTGGGTTTTTGGTTTTTCCTCACTTGATGATTTTCGCTCAAAGTCCTCGGAGGATGGATTGCTCTCAAATGACAAGTGTCAGTTTCTCTCGGAGCAGCCAACCAGCTAGTGGTTGTAGGGTCGGCTATTTATAGGCTAGGGAGCAACCTGACATGATAAGACATAAATGCCCTTCAATGATATGGGACAGCTGGCGCATAGCACAGCAACGGTCGGAATTTTGAGTAGCAAAATCCTCAGGGCTATCATGTTCCTCACTGTGTAGGCAATCCGCACTGGCGAATTCCTAACTCCTCAGTCAGGACAAATTCCTCAGAGACTAGAAGAACTTCGTCTCTGTCACTAAAGAAATTGACTGAACTATATGAGATTTCCAATGGCTTCACTCGAAGGGATTGGTAGGTGTAGGATTTTGAGTTGAGCATCAGATGGAAATTTTTCCTTAGTATTTCCTCGACCCCCTTTAACAGTACGGTGTTTCCTATGACTCAAGAAAGAGAAAAACAAAACTATGAAAACGAATGTCTTCAAGCTTCATATTCCTCGCATGAATATCAAGTCTTCACGGACACACCAATTTCTTCACTTTCAGAGTCTTCATGAAAGTCTTCAGAAATACCAAAATCTTCAGTCGAAGATGTTCATTTTTAGGGGTCGACTTTTCCTGTAAATATCAAACTCCTCATAGACTTATAGACCTGTGTACACCCACACACGCATTAGTCCCTTAACCTATAAGTCTTCAATACACCAAAATCACTAAGGGGCACTAGATGCACTTACAATCTCCCCCTTTTTGGTGATTGATGACAATATAGGTTAAGTTTTCAACAGGGATAAACATATGAAGTGTAAATACTGATATTGAGGAATTTGATTGCAAGATATAGAAGAACTCCCCCTGAAGATGTGCATAGTGAGGACTTTGCTTTTGAAGCAATGCACACTTGAAGAGTTGAATCATGGAGATCTCCCCCTATATCTTGTAATTCATACACGCATTTAACATATAATATGAAGAATTTGAAATGCATGATGAAATATGGTGCTTGATGAAATTCAGCATGCGTGCAATAATATTAAATGAGGAATAAGCATGCAGAATAGTGCATCAAGTGTATCAGAGCACAGTGCATCAAAAGTATCAGAGCACCATCGGGTTTAAGATTACAACTCGATCCAATAAAGTTTTAGAAGAACAAGAGTTGTAACTTAGCAAAAAAAACGCCCATATAGTAGACCCGCTTGAAGACTAACTCATATTTCTCCCTCTTTGTCATCGAATGACCAAAAGGATCGAAAATGAGGACTAACGCCCCTGAAGATAATCATGTTGATGAAGGAGCGCCAGCGTTGTTGGGGTCATTGGTTGATGTAGGGCCTGCCGCACTGTCGTCCAAATCTTCATGTTCATCAGTGTCGCGCGATGAAGAATATGAGCTAGCCACCAGAGAAGGAACCTTGACCTTCTTGAATTTCTTCGGTGGAGGTGCAGACCAGTCAAAATCTTCATTAAGACCCATGTTCTTCAGATCTTCTTCACCATACAGATGTGACAGGATTGCCCTGGTGCGACTGAAGACTTGATGGAGGTAGTAGTGGTTTTTCTTTACTGCATTGTGTGTGGCAGTCATGTTGTGAAGAAGTGAACCAAACTGATGCTTAACCCATTTGTGATTTCGATCCACCTTTTGGTGAAGACTAAGCAGAAGTTCACGGTCAGTCATCACGCGCGGAGAAATGGCTTGAGGAGTGGACTTGGGAGCATTGGCAGAGTCATGTGTGGCGGAGTCATCATTGGTGGAATAAGATGCAACTTTGCGAAACTGACCATCCAATGGACGAATGCCTTCATCAATTACAGCTGGTGCCTTGCCCTTTCCATCAACTGAGGAATATGTCTGCTTGAGGACTTCAATTGGGGGCAAGTAGCTGAGATGATTCTGGAAATCAGCTTTGTAGGTTAGTGAAGACCTTTTCCTGAGGAATCTCATGATCCAAGGTGCATAAGGCTTCAGCTCAAACGGAGACAGTGCAACATTGGCCATAGTCCTCATGAAGAAATCGTGATAATTGACAGGAATGCCATGAACGATGTTGAATACAAGATTCTTCATGATGCCAACAATTTCCTCATCAGATGAGTCGTGACCTTTGATAGGACTGATTGTCCTCGTAAGAATACGATAAACAATTCTGGGCACGTACAACAATTCCTTCACGAGGAATTTGGTTCTTGGTGCCTGACCTGGTTTCAAAGGCTTCATCAGCACCTGCATGTAATGATGTGTGAGCTCATGTTCACTGTAGATGCAACGAGCTTCTTCAAGGGGAGGACTGAGTGGTAGAGCACGAAGCAATTCAGAGGCTGGTGCGGTGTAGTGAGTGTTTTCAGACATCCAGTCCAGCACCCATGAATTCACATCTTCAGCATCTCCGGTGATGTGCAGCGTTGCATAAAATTGAAGAATCAGTTCTTCATTCCAATCGCAGATGTCAGAGCAAAAGTTGAGCAGTCCAGCATCGTGAAGAATACTGAGGACTGGTGCGAAGCACGGCAGAGATTCCATATCCACGTGAGGAATATGCTCATGGTAGAAAATCTTCTCCTTTTTGAACAGCACTGAGGAATAGAAATTGGCTTGACTAGCAGTCCAGAAACGCCTCTTCCTAATGCGAGCAGAGTCATATGGGTTGTAATCTTCGACGAATACGTGCTCGCCGAAGAAATCATCAGCCTTGAACTTTTGCTTGCGTGAGAATGGATCCTTTGGCTTCGGCAGAGGAGTATCAGTGAGTTGCATCACGACCTCAGGAATCTCAATCGCAGGTTCTTCAGGCTGAGGAATTTCTGGTTCCTCCTCAGTGGTAGTCTGCGTCGTTGGTTGTTCAGCAGCAGCAGTTTCTTCAGCGCTAGTGGCTAGAATTTCCTCACGGACAGATGCAGTGGGATGAGTTTCTTTAGAGCCCGTGTGAACAGTTTGTGTGGGGGACTGAGGAATTTGCTGTAGAGGGGTGAACACTGGAGAGTTTGGATGCTGACTTTCCCAGAATTCACCACTGATTACGGGTGTGGAACAGCCAATGTCCACATCTTCATCTTCCATTTCTTCAACGCCAGCCTCTTCAGCTGTGAACTGAGGCATAGGTGAGGATATGATAGGTGTTGAAGGGATCGCATCCACTTCAATTTCTTCATCCAACGGTTCAGACGAAGTAGCAGAATGAGTTGCTTCATCAGATCCGCTGGGGATCACATATTCTTCATCAAAAGGAACAAGGTCCTTTGATGGCCTGGTTGAGATGGGAACAACATCAATTGGATGTGCAACTGAACTTGTCATAGGCTTCATTTTCTTCGGAGCTGAAGAATCTGAAGCAGCTGATGCTTTCCTTTTCTTCACTGCAGCACACTCTGCAGCCTTGGTCTTCTTCACATCTGATGCAGATGGAAGGATTGGAGTTGAAGGTGGTGCAGGAGCAGCTGAGGAATCTGGTTGATTTTCTTCAGGCACAACTGATGCAGTTGCCCTGAGTTCTTCAGTTTCTTCAGGTGGACCACTAGTGGGTGCCCTGGCAATTTCTTTAGTGGCTGGAATGCAGTCATCAGCCCTGGAACTCACATTTTCTTCAGCAGCCTAATTTTCATCAGCGGTGCTGGCATGTTCTTCAGTCGACTGAGCAGATGCTTCAGCCTGAGGAATTTCCTGTTGTGTTGGGACAGCAACATTTGAAGTGAACTGTTCAGTTATCTTTACAAATCTAACTTTGGCTCCTTGCCAATCAGCATAGTAGGCTTTGAAATCATCGCTGAGGGTTTTGATTTCAGATTGGATTTTTACAAGTTCATCAGTTGTCATAGTGACAACGTTGTTCTTCAGAAATTTCTCCTTCTTGTACTGCGCTTTCTTGATCTGCCTGGCCTTCTCAAATTTCCACTTTTCTTCTTGAATGAAGTGGGTCAGCATGTGACTTTGGCCAGGAGTCAGCTTGAAATCGGGCAAGGGAGTGTTGGGGTCCTTGTGCCAATCATCAATGTAGTCGAGGATCAGTTTGGGATCCAAAAGTAGTGGCACCTCTGATCCTTTGGCTCTAGCGGCCCTGACTTGCCTATCTTTGATGATTTCTGCAAGTTCATCATCATCAGCTTCGTCTTCATCAGACGGCACATGGAAAGCGACTTGCTTCTTTTGAGGAATTTGGGCGTGGACCTCGTCTAGCAGTGGCCTTTGTCTTCAGCAGTGAGGGGCCAGCTGAGGAACTTGGTGCAACTGAGGAACTAGCTGAGACACCTGAGGCAATGGAGATGCCGACAGTCCATTGGCACGAAGCGAGATGCACAGGTGCTGAGGATTTGGTCGGAACAGCTGAAGGCTTTGGCGGAGGAGCTGAGGACTTTGGAGGAATAGGAGCAGCATGAGGAATTGGCTGTGAGGGCTTTGATGAGTCTGGCCGTGAGGGCATTGCTGAGGAAGCACTTGGCTTGTGCACAGGCTTCTTTGACATAGCATTCTTTGGCTTGACAGCAAGGACCTCAGCAGATGCAGCAGCAGCAGCAGCAGAGTCTTCATTAAATTTCCTCACTGCTTCTCTGGCTTGCTTAGCCAACTTGCCTTGGCTCTTGGCCCATTCATCAGGATAGTCCTCAACTTGCTTGAGGCTGGTGGGATCAGCAATTTGGCCAGGTGCCAGTGGTGCTCTTGGGCATGGAGGATTGAGTGTGAATTTCTTCATATACTTAGGAGTGCCATATTTGTACTCCTTCCATTCTCTTACCCATTTCCTCTCTATCTTCTGAATGCGCACTTTGCGCTCATTCTTGGTTTCCTCAAGAGGTGTGCAGTGCCCAGCATATATGTCATCAGGGATTTCAAACGTTGTATTTACCTCAGGCCTCTTTCCT
Organism: Triticum aestivum; assembly: GCF_018294505.1. Lineage (NCBI taxonomy): Eukaryota > Viridiplantae > Streptophyta > Magnoliopsida > Poales > Poaceae > Triticum > Triticum aestivum. Next base: position 516,099,412 of record NC_057806.1, on the reverse strand, counting down.
CCCTTATGTGGCCTTTTACCATCAGCCATTTTCTTCAGTTGAGGAATTTGAACAATTGAATTCTCTGAAGAAGTATGCAACTTTTCTTCGAGGAACACTGCAAATGAGTTAAGTTGATGAGAACCTAGTGATTCAGCAGCTGACATGTGTACCTATGAACAGATTATAGTTGCGGGAAATTTGGAGAGGTCATATGCGTTCTCAGAAGGTTTTTCAAAAAGAACAAGTTTGAGGAATTTGACTAGATGAGTCTTGAAGGTCTTCACTAAGCGTTCTTTGTCTTAGGTTCTAGAGTTGTATAGATCGAAGATCCACACAATTGAGGAATCTGGAAGAAAAATGATGCTTAGAGAAACGAATCAAGAACGGATGACTTGTGAGGTGTTCAATGTGTGAAGATATGAAGAAAAACACTTTTGAAGATTTTGTAGATAATCATTCGAATCAACGAGGGCAGTAAAAGTAACTTTTATTTACCCTGCACAAAGAACATGACGAACTAGAGTGAGGAGATGTGAAGTTCGTCTGTGCAGATCTTCCACGCCCTAACTTGGCGGAGGAAGACGGCTATGGCAGCGGCGGAGTGAAGATGTCTGCGGTCGGTGCGAGTACATCAGCGACGAGGTCGAGGCAGTGAAGCTCTTCCTCACCGGCGGCGATGAAGTAGCGACGGCGCTAGGGTTTGAGAAGCTCGAGCTGGAGAGAGAGGCCGAGCTAAGTAAAAGAAGTGAGGAAGGGGAGGAGGGGTATTTATAGCCACGGTGAAAAACTGCTCGCCCGAAGAAATTGGACGAACGTGCCCCTTACCCTTCTCATTCGCATGACATGTGTCACCCGCGTAGTGAGAGGTGGAGATCGTGTTAGATCGTGGGTGAGTGGATAAGTGTATCGTGGGATGTGGAACAGTTTGAGCGGCAAAGCCGAAAATTTAGATAAGATAGATTTTAAAGTTCCGTTCGCAATTTCTTCAGCTGACAAGGACACAGTGAAGATTTTGAACGAGTTTCAAATAGAACACACATGAAGAATTTGTGAACAGATTGGGTGGAGTATAGCATAGAGGGGAAGGGTCCGATCACATTCACTTAGCAGAAAACCAACTTGAAGAAATAGCAATAAGTGAATGTTGTAGAGGACATAAACTCATATATATATATATAGCCAATGAAGAAAAAATGACGGAACCAGTGAAGACTATGCAAAGTTGAAGAATATGAATAATTTGAGGAATTTCAACTTTTGGTGGTGGCGTGACCCACCATATAAGAATGATGATTTCAGACACCGCGTACAATTATTGTAGGGTTCTGAGAATCAAATTCTTCGTTAATTTCTTCACACTAAGAGTGTTATTCTTCATTGATTGAAGTAAAACGTTTCTTCTGTGTTGCACATCTAAGTCATCAATTTTGCATAAGTGTTAGGATGAGTGTCCTTTTCAAAGAACATTCGAAGATTCTAGGATATTTAGCTCACACCGCAACTTGCTAAATCTCTTCTCATCCAAGGGCTTTGTGAAGATATCGGCTAGCTGTTCTTCAGTCTTCACATGCTCAATAGAAATGTCGCCCTTCAACACATGATCACGAAGAAAATGATGACGAATCTGAATGTGCTTTGTCTTCGAGTGCTGAACTGGGTTGTGAGCAATCTTGATGGCACTCTCATTGTCACAGAAGAGAGGCGCATTCTTCATGTTGACGCCGTAGTCCGTGAGAGTTTGCTTCATCCATAGCAATTGGGCACAACAAGAACCAGCGGCAATGTACTCAGCTTCAGTAGTAGATAGTGATATGCAGTTCTATTTCTTCGAGGAACAACCGACCAAAGATCGTCCAAGGAAATGACATGTACCAGATGTTGACTTGCGATCCACACGATCACCAGCATAGTTAGAGTCAGAATATCCAACAAGATCAAAAGCCGGGCCCTTGGGGTACCATAATCCAAGTGTTGGTGTGTGAGCTAGATATCGAAGAATATGCTTCACAGCCTTATGGTGTGATTCCTTCGGTGCATCTTGAAATCGGGCACACATGCAAGCACTAAGCATTTTATCTGGCCTAGATGCACATAAGTATAATAAGGAACCTATCATGGAGCGGTACACCTTATGATCGAAGTCGATACCATTTTCATCAGTGCACAGATGGCCATTTGTGGGCATAGGAATTTTGACGCCTTTGCAATCTTGCATGTCGAATTTCCTCAGTACATCCTTGAGGTATTTCTCCTGAGATATGAATATGCCATTGTGTTGTCGACGAATTTGAAGACCTAAGAAGAATTTCAACTCTCCCATCCTAGACATTTGATATTCTTCACTCATCATATAGGCAAATTCATCACTATAATGTTGGTCAGTACAGCCAAAGATAATATCATCAACATATACTTGGCACACAAACAATTCACCATCATAAGATTTAGTGAAAAGAGTAGGGTTGAGTGAACCGGGTTTGAAGCCTTTCTTCATGAAGAGTCCCTTCAAAGTATCATACCAAGCCCGTGGGGCCTGCTTGAGGCCATAGAGGGCCTTGTTGAGTCTGAAGACTTTGTCAGGATTCTTTGGATCTTCAAAACCTGGGGGTTGAGCAACATAACTTCTTCCTCAAGCTTACCACTGAGGAATGCACTTTTCACATCCATTTGATACAGAGTGATATCATGATGGTTAGCATAAGCAAGTAATATGCGAATAGCCTCAAGTCTAGCAACAGATGCAAAAGTTTCATCGAAATCAATTCCTTCAACCTGTGTGTAGCCTTGAGCTACAAGCCGTGCCTTATTCCTCACCACAAGGCCATTTTCATCTTGCTTGTTATGGTAGATCCACTTTGTGCCTATGATATTGTGCTTGCCAGGATCTGGACGTTTGACCAGTTCCCAGACATTGTTGAGCTCGAACTGATGTAATTCTTCTTGCATGGCCTAAATCCACTCAGGCTCCAGAAATGCTTCATCTACCTTAGTGGGTTCTGTAATAGAGACAAAAGCATACTGCCCACAAAAGTTAGACAAATGTGAAGCTTTTGAGCGTGTGAGAGGCCCTGGCACTTTGATGTCATTGATGATCTTTTCAATTTGCACTTCTTTTGCAATGCGAGGATGAGCTGGTTGTCGTTGAAGAGTTTGATCAGCGTTTTCTTCAGCACCATTTTCTTCAGCATTTTCTTCAGGTGCATTAGCTCGATGTTCTTCATGTTCTGGAATGAATTCTTCAGCAGATTCTTCAGTAGGAATGACATCCTCAGTAGCCTTGAACTTGATAGTTTCCTCAGGTGCTGGTTCATCTATCACAGTAGGTAGGTGCTCTCTTTGCGAGCCATTAGTTTCATCGAACCGCACATCTACAGTTTCAACAACTTTGTTAAGAACGTTGTTGAAGACTCTGTAGGTGTGCGAGTCCTTTCCGTAACCAAGCATAAAACCTTCATGTGCTTTCGGTGCAATTTTTTAGTTGTGATGAGGATCTCTAATCCAACATTTAGCACCGAAGACTTTGAAATAACTTACATTGGGTTTCTTATCAGTTAGGAGTTCATAGGCAGTCTTTTTGAAGAATTTGTGAAGATATACTCTGTTGATGATGTGGCACGCAGTATCAATTGCCTCAGTCCAGAAATGACGAGGCGTTTTGTATTCATCAAGCATAGTGCAAGCCATCTCAGCAAGAGTCCTGTTCTTGCGCTCCACGACGCCATTCTGCTAAGGAGTGTAAGGAGCAGATAACTCATGAGTGATACCAAGTTCATAAAGATAGTCATCGAGACCAGAATTCTTGAACTCAGTGCCATTGTCACTTCTGATGTGCTTGATCTTCACACCAAAGTTGGTTGAAGCCCTCGAGGAAAATTGTTTGAAGACTTCCTGCACTTCATGTTTGTAAGTAACAAGGTGTACCCATGTGTAGCGAGAACAATCATCAACAATAACAAAGCCATATTGAGATGCTTCATTTGAAATAGCAGAATAATGATTAGGACCAAAGAGATCCATGTGAAGCAATTCAAATGGGTGAGTGGTGGTCATGATAGTCTTCGCTGGATGCTTGGCCTTGGTCATCTTCCCAGCTTCACAGGCTCCGCATAGGTGATCCTTGAGAAATTTGACATTCTCGATGCCAATGACATGCTTTTTCTTTGCAAGCGTGTGCAAATTCCTCATGCCTGCATGACCAAGTCGTTGATGCCAGAGCCAGCCTTCTGAAGCTTTTGCAAGTAAGCACACGGCTGGTTTTGGTCCTGTAGAGAAATCAACAATATACAGGTCTCCTCTCCTAAAGCCTTCGAAGACTTTGGAATTTTCAGCTTCCATAACCACAACACAACGGTACTTGCCAAAGACAACAAGCATATCAAGATCACAAAGCATTGAGATGGACATAAGGTTGTATCCTAAGGACTCAACAAGCATGACTTTGTACATGTGTCGATCCTTTGTAATCGCAACCTTACCTAGACCCAATACCTGACTTTTGCCTTTGTCAGCAAAGATGATATGCTTCAGATGCGACGGAGATAATGGAGCATCCATCAATAGATTCTTATCACCAGTCATCTGGTTTGCACATCCACTATCGAGGACCCACTCAGTGGCTTTGGGTTGATCATCCTGCAGATGAATTAGTGAAGCTTACAAACTCATATACTTCATCAGTGAAGAATATGACATCAATTCATTAGATCAATTTCATCAAGTAAAAGAACTGATAAAGCAATATGAGGACGTGAGAAATGAAAGTTCATTTCTTCATGGTTAGCCTGCGTCCTTTCAGGCATGCTCAGGTCTCCAGCAAATTCTTCAGACGATTATGTGCATCTGGAGACCTGACCCTGCAGAAGAGATTAGTTATTTTTCTTCACCACCCACATCTGAAGGGGTGGCAAAGAGTTCATCATTCTGCGAGCTCCATACGAGAAGGATGGCATAGAAGCCAGTCCATTTCGTTTCACATAAGAGGGGTTAGATTAAGCATAAGAGTATGCACATAAATTCTTCGAGGACTTATGGACATAATGATTTGAAGAATAATGCATATATCCATAATCCTTAGATCTTCCCTGCGAAACAGACGGGCTAGCACGATGATGTTCATATGAGGACTTTGATCCATATGAGGAATTTGATCTGGGGTTCCTATTCTTCATGGGTGGTGTCATGATGACATTCACCTGAAGATTTTCAAGACATCTTTTGGGAACCCAGATTTTCTACATAGGGTAGCCATTCCTGCAGTTAGTGCCAACATATCTAGCAAATACTTCACCATTCTGATTTTTGAATAGCTTGTAGTTGGAGTCAATTGACTCATCATCAGAATGAGGAGATTCACATGCAAATCCAGATAAGTTAGATGGATCAACTAGAGGTCCCTTTGCAGCAACCCATGTAGTTTTGGGGTACTTCTCAGGCTTCCAATATGTACCATCAGCATTGAGTTTCCTCTCAAAGGCGATACCCTCTTTCCTAGGGTTCCTGTTGAGGATCTTCTTTTTAAGCACATCACAAAGAGCCCGATGCCCTTTGAGGCTTGTGTACATGCCTGTCGTGTACAATTCCTTCAGCCCTGCATTGTCAGTGATACTAGCAATGTCCGCAGATGAGGAATTAGTGATAGTAGAGGCATGTGAAGAATTTGAAACATTAGCAGCATTTGAACATTCAGGTGAAGAATTAGCAGATTCACGTTCAATGCACTTCAAGCATGGAGGAACAAATTCTTCCTGAGATGCGCTGATTTGTTGAGCAAGTAATGAATCACGCTCCTTCTGAAGATCTTCATAACTCACTCTTAGCTTCTCAAGGTCTTGCTTTCTTTGAAGAAATTCATAAGAAAGCTTCTCATGATCCGATAAGAGAGTGTTATGATGACTTTGAAGTTTGTCAAGCTTGGACTGAAGTCTCTGAAGATTTCCAGTCAAAGTTTCAGCGCGATCCATTTCTTCACCCAACATATCATCACTTTTATTTAGCATGTTTTGAACCTTTTCTAAAGCCCTTTGTTGTTTTATAGCTATCTTAGCGAGTTTACAATAGCTGGGCTTAAGGTTTTCATCAGATTCATTCTCACTTGATTCAGAGGAGGTATATTTGAGTACCTTGGCACCCTTTGCCATGAAGCAATAGGTGGGAGCATAGTCATCATCGCCTTCATCAGCCTTGTTGGTGAGGTCATTTTCTTCAGTGTTGAGGATACACTTGTTGACGAATGCAGTAGCGAGAGCTAGGCTCGCCACTCCGGATTCGGACTCCTTAGATGACTCCTCTTCCTCATTTTCTTCAGATTCAGCCTCAGAGTCCATTTCCTTGCCAATGAATGCCCTGGCCTTCTTGGAGATGCTCTTCTTGTGATATGAAGGCTTGGAGGATTTTGATGATGAGGATTTTGTGGATTTCTTCTTTTTCTTCGCATCATCAGAACTGTAATCCTTGTATTTCTTCTTCTTTGATTCCTTTTCCCACTGAGGACAATCTTGAATGAAATGTCCAGGTTTCTTGCATTTGTGACAGAGCCTCTTCTTGTAGTCACTGGATGAGGAATCATTGCTCCTTGAGGATCTTCCAAGGCGACCACGTCTTGAGAACTTTTGGAACTTCTTCACGAGCAGAGCCAGATCATGGCTCAGTTCTTCAGGATCACCAAGGCTGCTACCAGAGTCTTCATCTTCGGACTCAGATACTGCCTTGGCCTTCAGTGCACGTGTTCTGCCATAGCTTGAACCATAGAGATCTCTCTTTTCAGCAAGTTGGAACTCATGAGTATTTAGCCTCTCGAGAATATCAGCGGGATCAAGTGACTTGTAATCAGCACGTTCTTGTATCATCAATGCCAGAGTGTCAAATGAGGAATCAAGCGATCTCAGCAATTTCTTCACCACCTCATGGTCGGTGATGTCAGTGGCACCAAGTGCTTGAAGCTCATTTGAGATGTCAGTGAGGCGATCGAAGGTTTGTTGAACATTTTCATTGTCGAGTCTTTTGAAGCGGTTGAAGAGATTGCGAAGAACATCAACTCGAGAGTCACGCTGAGTTGAGACTCCTTCATTCACTTTGGACAACCTGTCCCAGATAAGCTTCGCTGTTTCCAAAGCACTCACTCTGCCATACTGTCCTTTGCTCAGATGGCCACATATGATATTCTTCGCTTGAGAGTCGAGTTGCTTGAATCTCTTCACATCGGCAGCATTCAGAGAAGGTGTGACTGAGGGAACACCATTTTCCACAACATACCAGAGATCGTTATCAATTGCTTCAAGATGCATTCGCATCTTATTCTTCCAGTAGGGGTAGTCCGTCCCATCGAAGGTAGGACACCCAGCAGAGACCTTGATCATACCTGCGGTCGACATAACTAAAACTCCAGGCGGTTAAACCAAAATCACACAGAACAAGGGAGTACCTTGCTCTGATACCAATTGAAAGTGCGTTATATCGACTAGAGGGGGGTGAATAGGCGATTTTTATGAAATTCTTCACTGAGGAATTTGCTGGTGAGGAAATTCCTTAGCGAAGAACTACTAGCAGCGGAATAAGTACTCAAAAGTAAACACAACAGAATACAAGCATAGTCATCATGATGAAATGAAGACAGGCACAGAGTACAGGAAGCGTAATCACAGGATAACACAGGATGAAGACAAACAGACTGAAGAAATTGAACTGAGGAAATTGAGAAAGTCTTCAGTCAAAGTCTTCAAACACAGATATGAACAAACATACAACACAGTTATGAGGAAATGAAAGAGTTGAGGAAATAGAACCAGTAAGCTCGGTGAAGACAATGATTTGGTAGACCAGTTCCAACTGCTGTCTCAGTTGTACGTCTGGTTGGAGCGGCTGAGTATTTAAACTCGAGGACACACAGTCCCGGACACCCAGTCAAGGACACTTAGTCCAAGACACCCAGTCCTCACCGTATTCTCCTTGAACTAAGGTCACACAGACCTCGTCCAATCACTCGTGGTAAGTCTTCAGGCGACTTCCAAACCTTCACAAACTTGGTCACTCGGCGATCCACAATTCCTCTTGGATGCTCTAGACCATGACGCCTAACCGTCTGGAAGAAGCACAGTCTTCAAAGGTAACAAGCGTCGGATCCACTCAGGATCAATCTCTTCAGTGATGCTCAATCACTTGGGGTTTGTAGGTGTTTGGGTTTTGGGTTTTTGGTTTTTCCTCACTTGATGATTTTCGCTCAAAGTCCTCGGAGGATGGGTTGCTCTCAAATGACAAGTGTCAGTTTCTCTCGGAGCAGCCAACCAGCTAGTGGTTGTAGGGGGCGGCTATTTATAGCCTAGGGAGCAGCCCGACATGATAAGACATAAATGCCCTTCAATGATATGACCGTTAGGTGGATAGATATTTTGGGACAGCTGGCGCATAGCACAGCAACGGTCGGAATTTAGAGTAGCAAAATCCTCAGGGCTATCATGTTCCTCACTGTGTAGGCAATCTGCACTGGCGAATTCCTAACTCCTCAGTCAGGACAAATTCCTTAGAGACCAGAAGAACTTCGTCTCTGTCACTGAAGAAATTGACTGAACTGTATGAGATTTCCAATGGCTTCACTCGAAGGGATTGGTAGGTGTAGGATTTTGAGTTGAGCATCACATGGAAATGTTTCCTTAGTATTTCCTCGACCCCCTTTAACAGTACGGTGTTTCCTATGACTCAAGAAAGAGAAAAACAAAACTATGAAAATGAATGTCTTCAAGCTTCATATTCCTCGCATGAATATCAAGTCTTCACGGACACACCAATTTCTTCACTTTCAAAGTCTTCATGAAAGTCTTCAGAAATACCAAAATCTTCAGTCGAAGATGTTCATTTTTAGGGGTCGACTTTTCCTGTAAATATCAAACTCCTCATAGACTTATAGACTTGTGTACACTCATACACGCATTAGTCCCTTAACCTATAAGTCTTCAATACACCAAAATCACTAAGGGGCACTAAATGCACTTACAATCATTTATATAGGCATCACGTCCGTGACAAGTAGACCGAAACGATTCTGCATCTACTACTATTACTCCACACATCAACCGCTATCTAGCATGCATCTAGAGTATTAAGTTCATAAGAACAGAGTAATGCTTTAAGTAAGATGACATGATGTAGAGGGATAAACTCATGCAATATGATATAAACCCCATCTTTTTATCCTCGATGGCAACAATAAATACGTGCCTTGCTGCCCCCGCTGTCACTGGGAAAGCACACTGCAAGATTGAACCCAAAGCTAAGCACTTCTCCCATTGCAAGAAAGATCAATCTAGTAGGCCAAACCAAACTAATAATTCCAAGAGACTTGCAAAGATAACCAATCATACACAAAATAATTTAGAGGAGATTCAAATATTGTTCGTAGATAAACTTGATCATAATCCAGCAATTCATCGGATCTCAACAAACACACCACAAAAGAACATTACATCTAATAGATCTCCAAGAAAATCAAGGAGAACTTTGTATTGAGATTCAAAGAGAGAGAAGAAGCCATTTAGCTACTAGCTATGGACCCGAAGGTCTGAAGTAAACTACTCACACATCACCTGAGAGGCCATGGAGTTGATGTAGAGGCCCTTTGTGATCAACGCCCCCTCCGGCGGAGCTCCAGAAAAGGCCACAAGATGGGATCTCTCAGGTACAGAAGGTTGCGGTGGTGGAATAAGGTTTCCGTGGTGCTCCTGGATGTTTGCGGGGTACGTGGACTGATATAGGAGGAAGAAGTAGGTCGGTGGAGCAACGAGGGGCCCACGAGGGTGGAGGGCGTGCCCAAGGGGGTAGGCGCCCCCTGCCTTGTGGACTCCTCGATTGTTTCTTGACACCCACTCCAAGTCTCCTGGATCACATTTGTTGAGAAAATCATGTTCCCGAAGGTTTCATTCCGTTTGGACTTCGTTTGATATTCCTTTTCTGCGAAACACTGAAATAGGCAAAAAAGCAGCAATTTGGGCTGGGCCTCCGGTTAATAGGTTAGTCCCAAAAATAATATAAAAGTGTATAATAAAGCCCATTATACATTGGAGATGTATCAGCGGCTTCCACAAATCTGGAGGCGGAGATCCAAGAAAGGGAAGAGCTCCCTTGCGGATAACTTCACGTGGGACGTCGACAGCAGTCCAGAAAGACGCCCCCGCACTAAGCCTCGGGCCGCATCGTAAGTGCTAAAACTCATATCCGCCCATAAACCAAGTATTTCCTCTTTGTTGTATTGATATAATTAGTTATGCTCTTACAGTCCAGCCTACGACAGCTCCCAGCAATCCTCATCACGAGGTTCGCTAGACTCAAAGGCGATGGCCAGCGATTCACCGCAGGCCGCTCACTCCCACAAGGCAAAGGACGATGCGGAGGTGCTGTCCCGAAGGACTGTTCCAGGCGGGGGAGAGGCTCAGGAGGCGCCAGAAGGCAAAACCCCCATCGTTGGACACCAGGGGGAATCAATCCCCATGGAGACTGGTGGGAAGGGCCATATTCAGTTCGGCCCTCAGCCAGACTCAATTCCGGAGACCGATGCGGCTCCAAAATCTGGCACACAACCTTCTTCGAGAGAAGGGGGATGCCTATTCTACCGGTTACCAGTGCCCAACCAGGGGCACCGGACAATCTGCTGGAAGCGCTGCGAGGCGCTTCCATTGTGGATGAGCACCGTGTCCTTATGGGCACGGTAATTGAAAGGGTTCAGTCCGCCAAGAGCCTGAAATCCCGGGCACTCGATATGTCCTAGTTTGTAGCACAAGTCATGCCGAAATTCACGAAAAATTTCGGCATGACCTTTGCTAAAAAGTGGACAAATCGAGAACCTGAAATTTGCCGGAACGGAAATGAATCAACATTCTGGCAAAACATAGGCCACTCAGCTTCATTCCTTGGAAATAGTGTTCAAATATCCATCTTCGAGACCGCAACACATGTCCAAATATACACGAGCAACCACATGTCCAAATATACATGTCCAAATTTCAAAAGATAATTCAAAAACAAAGTGTAGAAGAAAATTCATTTAACTACTAATAGAACAAAATTCAGTTAAATTTAGTGCTCTATAATGATGAAAGGAAAAAAATCATTTGCAAAAAGTGGTTCTTAAGGTTATCCACCGTAACCAGTACGGTTTCTTAAGGGGTAGGTCAATCCAAGATTGTGTGGCGTGGGCGTATGAATTCATACACCAGTGCCAGAATTCGAATCGCGAGATCGCCATCCTCAAGCTTGACTTTGCGAAGGCCTTCAATATGATTGAACATGCTCCAATGGTGCAGATTATGGAATGCATGGGTTTTGACGACCGTTGGCTTGGGTGGATCCGCTGCTTGTTCTCGACTGCCAAATCCTCCGTGTTGCTTAACGGGACCCCTGGTAGGCAGTTCTTCTGCAAGAGAGGTGTGCGCCAGGGCGACCCACTGTCCCCGCTCATCTTCGTCTTGGCGGCTGATCTTCTCCAAACGGCCATCAATGACGCATATCATAGCAGGCAGCTTCAGTTGTCGCTGCCGACTGTGGAGGATGATTATCCCGTGATCCAGTATGCGGACGACACTATCCTAGTGATGCCAGCTGATCAAGTGCAAGCGGAGACGATCAAGTCCATTTTGCAAGATTATGCCTCCTCCATAGGGCTGCACATCAATTTTCAAAAATCGACGCTGATGAATGTCAACATGGTGGATGATGCAACGGATCGCTTGGCGGAGGTTTTTGGCTGCAAGGTTGGTAAGATGCCGTTCACGTACCTTGGCATGCCAATGGGTATGGCTAGACCGACGGTGGCTGACCTAATGTCGCTGGTTGCATTAGTCGAACCTAGGCTCTCCACTGCTGCCTCGCTTCTGGACCTCGGGTCAAAACTAACACTGGTCAACTCGGTGATCACATCCCTGGCGATTTATGCTATGTGCTCCATCAAGCTGCCTCCGAAGATCTTGGAACATTTTGATAAGCTTAGGCGCTACTGTCTCTGGGCGAAGAACACGGAAGATGGCCACAAAGCAGTGTCCTTGGCGGCGTGGGGCCTAGTATGTCGCCCTAAAGAGAAAGGGGGGCTGGGGATTATTGATCTTCAGACTCAGAATCAAGCCTTGCTGATTAAGCAGCTGCACAAATTTTACAACCGCCGTGACGTGCCATGGGTTAACCTGATTTGGTCTACATACTATGAGGGGTTGGTGCCGCATGCAACTGAGCAATGCGGATCATTCTGGTGGTGTGACATCCTCCAGCTCACTCCATCTTACAGGGGGTCACGGCGGTGGAGGTGGGAGACGGAAGCACGGTACTCTTTTGGAAAGACTTGTGGCATGTCCGGATAATCTGTGATAGCCACCCCCGGCTGTCCTCCTTCGCTGCTCACGAATATGTCTCGGTACAAGCACTGCTAACTGCGCTGACACTCGGATAAAACTTCCAATTGCCGCTCTCCCCACAAGCCAGCGACGAGTTGCGTGATCTTCAAGGCGGCCTGGCCTCAACTGAATTGTGCGATGCTGCTGACGTTTGGAGGTGTGTTTGGGGATCGGGCCTCCAGCAAATACTATGAGCATTGCTTCCGTGAGGTGGTGGCCGATGATGCGTTCAAATGGATCTAGAGATCAAAATGCACTAATAAGTGGAGGGTTTTTGCATGGCTACTTCTTGCGGATAGGTTAAACACCAGGAACATGTTGAAGAGGAGAGGTATGAAGCTGCGGGACGACATATATACTTGCCTTCTCTGTGACAATCCGCCCGAAGAGACGGTGGAACATCTCTTATTCGACTGTGCCTTCAGTAAGATTTGCTGGAGAAAGCTGGGGATCGTGTGGGCACATGGCGGGAACAGGCTCCAGCTTGTGCACGAGGCAAAGGACAGATGGTCAAGGCCCATGTTTATGGAGGTCTTTGTTACTGCGGCTTGGAGTATGTGGAAGGAGCGCAATAACAAACACTTTAGAGGTGTGCTGCCTACGGTTGATGGCTGGCTCCTAAGATTCAAAAACGATTTTGGTATGATGAGGCATATAGTCAAGGGGGCCTTGGTGCCATTTGTGGACAGTTTTGTTGCTTCCATCTAACTTGTAAACAGTTTTTTTCTTTTTTTGTCCTTACGCACACTTCTCCCTCTGGTGGAAATCTGCCATAACCACCATCATGTAACCCCGGAGAGGGTGTAAGCTATAAGTTGTGTTGGTTGAAGTAATATAAAGTCAGTGGGGGGCTGCCCTCACTGTCCTGAACTTTCAAAAAAAACTACTAATTTCATTAATTTAGGTTATTTATTTAACTTCACCAAATTAACCTACTGTACCACTACTACTAGCAGCACTACTAACCTAATTATCCTAGAAAAACTCTACTTCCCTAACTAAAAAACATCTAATTAACATCTACTAGTACCACTACTACCCTAACCTAATTAACATCTACTAGTATCACTATATACTACAAGCAGCATCTACCCTAATTAAACCCTACTGCCCTAACTAACTTTTGCTGTAAACCAATTTTTTTGCTCTAAACTAATTTTTGCTCTAACATCTACTACTTAACATCTTTTGCTCTAAACTAATTTTTTTGCTATAAACTAACTTTTTCTCTATTAATTTTTGCTCTAAAATGCAGAGAGAGAGAGGAGTGGGGGAGGGGTGGGGGACTTACAGAGAGGGGAGAGGCAGTGGTGGGGAGGTGCTCGGCGACGGAGGCAGGGGTGGAGAGGGCGAGCTCGGGCACGGGCAGCGGTGATCCTGGGCGGGCTCGGGCAGCGGTGAGGTCAAGGGAGGCGGCGGTGAGGCTGAGGGCGGCCTCGGGCGGCGGCGGTGAGGATGACGGCGACTTCGAGGGGGAGGCGGTAAGGTTGCGGGCGTCCACGCCGGCAGGAGACGGCGGCGAAGTGGGGCGACGGCGAATTGGGGAGACGGCGGCGAGGGCGAGGGATTTGGGGGAGAAGTGGTGGTCGGGGGGAGGGAAACCACTGTTTAAGTGAAACGTAACGGTAGCGCGTTCCTGAAAACGCGCTATAGCTAAGTTAGCTACAGCGCGTTTCCTGAAACGCGCTACCGCTATTCCTTTCTCATTTTTCCCTTTTTTCATTTATTTTTCTTTACATTTTATTTTTTTCCTTTCTCCTTTCTATATTTCTTTCATTTTCATTTACTTTTCTACTTGTTTTTCATTTTATTTTATTTTCGTTAGCAGTAGCGCCTTACACATAAACTCGCTGCTAGAACAAAATTAGCTGCAGCGCTATTGCTAAAAGAGCGCTACTACTATGTGTAGCCGATTGGCTTAGTGGTGGGAATTTTTGTAGTAGCGCTTTTACAACGGACGCGCTACTGCTATATATGTATCTGTAGCGCGGTTATTTAGCGCGCGCTACTGCTGTCTAGCAGTAACGCCCTTTTTTAACATGCACTACTACTAAAGTTCTGTGTATAGGCTTTCCCTAGTAGTGTAACCTAAGAGGACTAAGGAAATGTTTCTCAGTTATGGAGGTTATAAAGAGTTCATCGTAAAGACTTACGTCGATGCAAGCTTTAACATCGATTCAGATGACTCTGAGTCTCGATCTGGATACATATTGAAAGTGGGAGCAATTACCTAGAGTAGCTCCATGCAGAGCATTATGGACATAGAAATTTGCAAAATACATACGGATCTGAATGTGACAGACCCATTGAGTAAAACTCTCTCACAAGCAAAACATGATCACACCTTAGTACTCGTTGGGTGTTAATCACATATCGATGTGAACTAGATTATTGACTCTAGTAAACTATTTGGGTGTGGGTCACATAGCGATGTGAACTATGGGTGTTAAATCACATGGTGATGTGAACTACATTATTGACTCTAGTGCAAGTGGGAGACGGAAGGAATATGTCCTAGAGGCAATAATAAAGTTGTTATTTTATATTTCCTTATTCATGATAAATGTTTATTATTAATGCTAGAATTGTATTGATCGGAAACCTTAATACATGTGTGAATACATAGACAAACACTGTGTCTCTAGTGAGCCTCTACTTGACTAGCTCGTTGATCAAGGATGGCTAAGGTTTCCTAACCATGGACATGAGTTGACATTTGATAACGGGATCACACCATTAGGACAATGATGTGATGGACGAGACCCATCCGTTAGCTTAGCATATTGATCGTTCAGTTTTATTGCTATTGCTTTCTTCATGTCAAATACATATTCCTTCGAGTATTAGATTATGCAACTCCCGAATACCGGAGGAATACCTTGTGTGCTATCAAACTTCACAACGTAACTGGGTGATTATAAAGATGCTCTACAGGTATCTCCAAAGGTGTTTGTTGGGTTAGCAAAGATCGAGATTAGGATTTGTCACTCCGAGTATCGGAGAGGTATCTCTGGGCCCTCTCGGTAATGCACATCATAAGAAGCCTTGCAAGCAAAGTGAGTAATGAGTTAGTTACAAGATGATGTATTACGGAACGAGTAAAAAGACTTGTCGGTAACGAGATTGAACTAGGTATATGGATACCGACGATCGAATCTCGGGGAAGCAACATACCGATGGACAAAGGGAATTGTGTATCTTATCATAACAGTTCGACCGATAAAGATCTTCATAGAATATGTAGGATCCAATAAGAGCATCCAGGTTCCGCTATTGGTTATTGACCGCAGAGGTGTCTCGGTCATGTCTACATAGTTCTCTAACCCGTAGGGTCCGCACGCTTAATGTTCGTTGACAATATAGTATTATATGAGTTGTGTGATTTGTTGACCGAATGTTGTTCGAAGTCCCGGATGAGATCACGGACATGACGAGGAGTCTTGAATTGGTCGAGAGGTAAAGATTGATATATAGGACGATGATATTCGGACACCGAAAGTGTTCCGGAGGGTACCCCGGCAAAAGATATGGGCCTTATGGGCCAATAGGGGAAACACACTAGCCACAAGGGGCTGGTGCACCCCCCATATGGGCCGGCCTAAGTGGAGAAGGAAAAGGGGAGGTGGAAAGGAAAGAGAGGGAATAGGATTCCCCCTTCCTTCCCCCTCTCCTCTCTTTCCTTCCCCATTCCGTATACAAGGAAAGGGGGCGCTGGGCAAGAAGGGCCCCTAGGGGGCGGCGGCCAAGCCCTATGGCGCCCTGGCTGCCTCCCCTCCCCTCCCACCTATATATATGTGGGGAGGGGGTGCCTCACAAGGACACAACATCAATTGTTAGCCGTGTGCGGTGCCCCCCTCAACAGTTTACACCCCCGGTCATATTCTCACAGTGCTTAGGCGAAGCCCTGCGCGGATCACATCACCATCACTGTCACCACGCCGTCGTGCTGACAGAACTCATCTACTACCTCGACACCTTGTTGGATCAAGAAGGTGAGGGACGTCACCGAGCTGAACGTGTGCAGAACTCGGAGGTGCCGTATTTTCGGTACTTGGTCGGTCGGAGCTGGAGGAAGTTCGACTACATCAACCGCGTTGTCAAACACTTCTACTTACGGTCTACGAGGGTACGTGGACACACTCTCCCCCTCTCCTTGCTATGCATCTCCTAGATAGATCTTGCGTGAGTGTACTTTTTTTAAAATTGCATGCTACGTTTCCCAACAGAACACGCGTCCAACAGTCAGAAATTCTTGCAAAAACAAAAATAAATTCGAAATTGCAGTCAAATAGGTGAGCAGTTTCAGTAGAGGGATAAACTGACAGCTTCCTCCGGTGGCCAGGGGCGATGTACATGGGCCCCCAACCTTGGTGGCTCCTCCTTCTTGTGGCTCGGTTTATAAAGGGCTAATGAACCTGAAGCTGAAACAATGGACCTGTAGAGCAGTTAGTAGAAGGATTTAATAGTGGTGTAGAATAGTTTCCGATCAAGGTAAGAGGGAGATGAAGGGAAAATATCTGTAACCTGTTAATAATTACCATTGATACTTACTTGGATTCCTATATGCACTTGTGTTTATTAAAAGCTATAATGAAAAGCTAAATGGGGAAGATGGAAAAATGTTGTAGGACGCACTATAGTAGGATTATTTTTGGCTCGATCAATCAGTGGCTTACGGCTGAAACGGAAGGCAAGTGAGGGGCTGAGGTCTGATTTGATCGATTGTGTACAATGAATATGACCTATTTTCAGGAGAACAAAATAGTGAAGAAGGAAAAAATCTCGAAGAACAGAATACGGAACATGTACTCAGGAAGTTCGCGACCATGGACGCAAGCCCATGACAGACACACAGGAGCAGGATGATTTTTTTTAAATAATACATTTTTATTAATTTTTAGAAATAACACACAGTTTTGATAATTTTCGAAAATAATATGGCCTCGTCTTCCAGAAAGATGATTAGCTCTAGTCGTCCTCCAAGAAGATGATTACCTACAGTCGTCCTCCAAGAAAATGATTACCTACAGTCGTCCTCGAGGAAGATGATTAGTTCCAGTCATCCTCCAGGAAGATGATTAGTTCCTGGCCTTGTCCCCAAAACTTTTTCATAACCGTGTTCCCTTGGCCGACATCTTCTTTCCCGCCAAGCCTGCCTTTCCTGTCATCTTATTTCCCGCCCAACATGCCTTTCTTGCCATCTTCTTTCCAGCCCAACCTGTGTTTCCCGCCATCTTCTTTCCCGTGAACCCTGCAGTTCCCACCATCTTCTTTCCCGCCACCCTTTATGTTCCCGCCATCTTCTTTCCCGCCATATTTCTCTTCTCGACTTATAAAACCCCCCTCCCATACTGAAAGGGTTGGTAAGCAGTGCATTGTAGTCTCATCAAGATGTCTCATCCTCATTATCCTTTCGATCGTAGTTTCCACCCGAGTATGTAGAAATATCTTATGAGGTTAGCCAGCAATTTCGAGGTAGACAATAGGATAGTTCAATGGGATGAACTTATCAGTAGTGACACCATACTGAATGAGTTGTCTTATGCATTAAGTAGGTGCGGGTGGCCTGCAAGGACCTTTGAGGCTTGGGTTGTTCAAGATATGTTGCTCTTCTTTTTGACGTCTATCTCTGAAATACTTCACGGTGCCATAGAAATACCCTCAACGATGGTTGTAAGTGGCAATGTCCGATTTCCTCTGAGGACAAAGTTGTATGTGCCTGCGAGATTGGTGGTCATGACATTATACCTTGCTCCATGTGTGTCATGCAACAAAGACCACCTCTCCTGGAGGATGACTGGAACTAATCATCTTCCTGGAGGACGACTGGAACTAATCATCTTCCAGGAGGACGATTGGAGCTAATCATCTTCCTGGAGGACGACTATAGGTAATCATCTTCCTGGAGGACGACTGGAGATAATCATCTTCCTGGAGGACGATTAGGTACAGTCGTCCTCTAGGAAGACGAGGTCGTATTATTTTTGAAAATTATCAAAACTGTGTATTATTTCTGAAAAATAATAAAAAATGTAATATTTTAAAAAAATAGCCAGGAGCAGGACTTATTACTAATATGCAGGAGCAGAGCTTGCCAAGAAAATGGCTACCATTATGGGAGGTACAGGTGGCTCAGCATCCATAGATACATCACCTCCACCTATTCGACTAAACAGAAAATGAATCAGTCATCACAGAATCAATTAATCAACCAATGATCTGTGGTTGATGGCTGGACTCTCTGAGGCACCGAATAACGGCGACGTACCAGCAACTCCTGGTGCCGCTGGACACCGTTGTTGTCGAAGCCGAGCTACTTGATGGCGACATGCTGTTGGCGAGGCTAGGGCGGAGGCCGCCGTCGACGTGTACCATGTAGACAGGGCCGAAGTCTTCATCATCGAGGAAGTTGGAAGTGGATTTGTGACGGACTTGAGCTCGTCCACGTGATGGCTTGGAGCCTTGTCATCACCAGCATCTGTGACAGGTTCTTCCTTTCCTGCCGCCGTCACACCGGCCCCGTCCTAGGCCACATCTACTGCCCTATTATCTCCTAGCGGCAACCGCCGCTCGGCCTGAACCCTGAAGAACGCGACTAGGCCCATGAATTCGGACCAGCAGCTCAGGAGGACCTTCAAGCCAGAAACTCAGGAACCGCACCAAGAGGGGAGGGGGGAATGATACGTTTCCGTCGTATCTAGAATTTTTGATTGTTCCATGCCAATATTCTGCAACTTTCATATACTTTTGGCAACTTTTTATACTACTTTTGGGACTAACATATTGATCCAGTGTCAATTCCTGTTTGTTTCATGTTTTTTGTTTCGCAGGAAATCTATATCAAATGGAGTCCAAACGGGATAAAAACTAGCGGAGATTTTTTTTGGAATATATGTGATTTTTGGGAAGAAGAATTGACACGAGACGATGCATGAGGGGGCCACGAGGCAGGGGGCGCGCCCCAAGGGGTCAGGCGCGCCCTGGGCCCTCGTGGCCACACCGTAAGGAGGTTGGTGCCCTTCTTTCGCGGCAAGAAAGCTAATATCCGGATAAAAATCATGTCCCAATTTCAGCCCAATCAGAGTTACGGATCTCCGGGAATATAAGAAACGGTGAAAGGGCAGAATCTAAAAGGCACAAACAGAGAGAGACAGAGAGACAGATCCAATCTCGGAGGGGCTCTCGCCCCTCCACTTCCATGGAGGCCATGGACCAGAGGGGAAACCCTTCTCCCATCTAGGGAGAAGGTCAAGGAAGAAGAAGAAGAAGAAGAAGGGGGGGCCTCTCCCCCCTCTCTCCCAGTGGCGCCGGAACACCGTCGGGGCCATCATCGTGTGACGGCGATATACACCAACAACTCCGTCATCTTCACCAACATCTTTATCACCTTCCCCCATCTATCTATAGTGGTCCACTCTCCCGCAACCCGCTGCACCCTCTACTTGAACATGGTGCTTTATGCTTCATATTATTATCCAATGATGTGTTGCCATCCTATGATGTCTGAGTAGATTTTCATTGTCCTATCGGTAATAGGTGAATTGCTATGATTGGTTTAATTTTCTTGTGGTTATGTTGTTGTCCTTTGGTGCCCATCATATGAGCGTGTGCATGGATCACACCATAGGGTTAGTTGTATGTCGATAGGACTATGTATCGGAGGGCAAGAGTGACAGAAGCTTCAACCTAGCATAGAAATTGATGCATACGGGATTGAAGGGGGACCAATATATCTTAATGCTATGGTTGGGTTTTACCTTAATGAATGTTAGTAGTTGTGGATGCTTGCTAATAGTTCCAATCATAAGTGCATAGAATTCCAAGTCACGGATGACATGCTAGCAGTGCCCTCTCCGCATAAAACTTGCTATCGGTCTAGTAAAGTAGTCAATTGCTTAGGGACAATTTCGCAACTCCTACCACCACTTTTCCACACTCGCAATACTAACTTTATTGCTTCTTTACCTAAAAACAGCCCCTAGTTTTTATTTACGTGCTCTTTATATTCTTGCAAACCTATCCCGTTACACCTACAAAGTACTTCTAGTTTCATACTTGTTCTAGGTAAAGCGAACGTTAAGCGTGCGTAAAGTTGTATCGGTGGTCGATAGAACTTGAGGGAATATTTGTTATACCTTTAGCTCCTCGTTCGGTTTGACACTCTTACTTATCGAAAGAGGCTACAATTGATCCCCTATACTTGTGGGTAATCAAGACCTTTTTCTGGCGCTGTTACCGGGGAGCAATAGCGTGGGGTGAATATTCTCGTGTTTGCTTGTTTGCTTTATCACTAAGAATTTTTATTTGCTGTTCTAAGTTGTTTTATATCTTTAGTTGTGGATATGGACCACGAAATACCAAAAGAAATTAGGTTTACTTGCTGCTCATGGAGATGGGGAATCTCCTAAAGCCCTCGATGCTCATTATGTGAAAGATATTATGCACTACTTTAATAATCCTGAGAAAACCCCATTCAACTTTATAATGGGAGTAACGTTTGATCAACGTGAATACTTTAGGGATTATTGCTTAACTCAAAAAGGGAAACTATTATGGGATCAAATTTATATGTTGCATTGGTATGCTCGGCAACTATGCCTGAGATATGATTATACTTGTTGCTCTAGGATGAAGGCTCCACACCTTCCTTTTTCATGTGAATTTAATGATGATGAAACCTTGGCTTCTTATGCTAATGTTATATATGATTATTATGATGTGGAAGAAATAGAAGAATTCGTTGCTTTTATGGGTGCTTATGAAATTGAATCTTTGTTTAAAGAGTTTGAAGATTTTGATGATTCAGTTTATAGACCTGAAAATTTAGCTATCCTTAAATATTGCCATGATAATTATAAATACAATTATGATATTGATGAATTTATTGAGAAAGTTTCCGCTGTCCGAGAAGAGACTAATATTTTGCAGGAGTCTATGGAAGAAGAAATTGATGAAACTGTGAGCTCATTGGATGAAAAAGATGATGAGGACAGCGAAGAACAAAAGGAGGAAGAGTGGATTAGCTACCCGTGCCCACCTTCTAATGAGAGTAACTCTTCAACACATACATTATTTAATTTCCCTTCGTGCTTACCGAAGGATGATTGCTATGATGATTTTTATGATCCCGTTGATTCTTTTGAACTATCCCTTTTTGATGATGCTTGCTATGCTTGTGGCCAAGATGCCAATATGAAGTATGCTTATGGAGATGAACTCGCTATAGTTCCTTATGTTAAACATGAAATTTTTGCTATTGCACCCATGCATGATAGTCCTATTATCTATTTGAATTCTCCCGACTACACTATATCAGAGAAGTTTGCCCTTATTAAGGAATATATTGATGGGTTGCGTTTCACTACTACACATGATGATTTTGATAGATATAATATGCATGTGCTTTTTGCTCCTACTTGCAATTATTATGAGATAGGAACTACATCTCCGCCTCTCCATGTTTCCAATATGATAAAATTGCAAGAAATTGTTTATACTATGCATTGGCCTTTACTATGTGTGCATGAATTGTTCTTTTATGACATGCCGATGCATAGGAAGAGAGTTAGACTTCGTCATTACATGATATATGTTGCTTTGTGCTCACTACTAAATCACAAATCATTGTTAATTAAAATTGGTTTTAATATACCTTGGGATCCGGGTGGATTCATTACTTGAGCACCTTATGCCTAGCTTAATGGCTTTAAAGAAAGCGCTGCCAGGGAGACAACCCGGAAGTTTTAGAGAGTCATTTATTTCTGTTGAGTGCTTTTATATAGTTTTAAAACAAAAAAAATAAAGAGGGGAACCCAAAACTTTTCAAAAAGGAAAGTGAAAGTGAGAGAGA
The DNA here is from genome assembly GCF_018294505.1 of Triticum aestivum. Taxonomy (NCBI): domain Eukaryota; kingdom Viridiplantae; phylum Streptophyta; class Magnoliopsida; order Poales; family Poaceae; genus Triticum; species Triticum aestivum. Next base: position 516,077,212 of record NC_057806.1, on the reverse strand, counting down.
CAAGCATTGTTAATGTGGGGGAGCTCCTTGAACTTTGTTCATGCTCACGGAAACTTTGTGAATCTTGATTACAGAAACTTTTCAACAAAAATAATTATCCCCTTGTACAATTCCATTGTATTATAAAAATAATGTGTCAAGATTTGCCTTTAGGATGTTTATATTGCTTGTTGGTTCGTGCGGTGCAAAACTGAAACTTTGGCTGTAGTGCGTGATTTCTTTTTTTTACTGGAACGTCAAATGGTTCTTAAAATTTTTGCACTGTCTTTCTATACAAATTTTTTATTTTTTCTAATTCTTTCAGAATTTTTGGAGTACCATAAGTATGGTGAATGTTCAGATTACTACAGACTGTCCTATTTAAGACAGATTTTGTTTTCGATGCATCGTTTGCTTGTTTTGATGAAACTATCGATTTCTATCATTGGATTAAGCCATGGAAAAGTTATATACAGTAGCTACAATGCAAAAAAAATATGAATTGGTTTGCAACAGTACTTAGAGTAGTGCTTTGCTTTATTATACTAACGGATCTTACCGAGCTTTCTGTTGAGTTTTGTGTGGATGAAGTGTTCGAAGATCGAGGATTTCTTGATGTGAGGAGAAGGAGGAGAGACAAGAGCTCAAGCTTGGGGATGCCCAAGGCACCCCAAGTTAATATTCAAGGAGACTCAAGTGTCTAAGCTTGGGGATGCCCCGGAAAGCATCCCATCTTTCTTCAACAAGTATCGGTATGTTTTCGGATTCGTTTTTGTTCATGTGATATGTGCAGATCTTGGAGCGTCTTTTGCATTTAGTTTTCACTTTTATTTTATGCACTATGCTAGTATGAGCTAGTCCTTGGTTGATTTATAGAATGATCATTGCACTTCACTTATATTTTTTTGAGTATGGCTTTATAGAATGCTTCATGTGCTTCACTTATATCATTTGAAGGTTGGATTGCCTGTTTCTCTTCACATAGAAAACCGCCATTTGTAGAATGCTCTTCTGCTTAACTTATATTTGTTAGAGCGTGGGAATATCTTTTGTAGAAAGAATTAAACTCTCTTGCTTCACTTATATCTATTTAGAGAGATGACAGGAATTGGTCATTCACATGGTTAGTCATAAACTCCTACATAAAACTTGTAGATCATTGAATATGATAGGTTTGATTACTTGCAATAGTTTTGTGATATAAAGATGGTGATATTAGAGTCATGCTAGTGGGTAGTTGTGGATTGTAGAAATACTTGTGTCAAAGTTTGTGATTCCCGTAGCATGCACGTATGATGAACCGTTATGTAACGAAGTTGGAGCATGAGGTATTTATTGATTGTCCTCCTTATGAGTGGCGGTCGGGGACGAGCGATGGTATTTTCCTACCAATCTATCCCCCTAGGAGCATGCGCATAGTACTTTATTACGATGACTAATAGATTTTTGCAATAAGTATGTGAGTTCTTTATGACTAATGTTGAGTCCATGGATTATACGCACTCTCACCCTTCCATCATTGCTAGCCTCTTCGGTACCGTGCATTGCCCTTTCTCACCTCGAGAGTTGGTGCAAACTTCGCCGGTGCATCCAAACCCCGTGATACGATACGCTCTATCACACATAAGCCTCCTTATATCTTCCTCAAAACAGCCACCATACCTACCTATCATGGAATTTCCATAGCCATTCCGAGATATATTGCCATGCAACTTCCATCATCATCATATACATGACTTGATCATTTATTGCCACATTGCTTTGCATGATCGTAAGATAGCTAGCATGATGTTTTCATGGCTTGTCCAGTTTTTGATGTCATTGCTACAATAGATCATTGCACATCTCGGTACACCGCCGGAGGCATTCATATAGAGTCATATCTGTGTTCTAGTATCGAGTTGTAATATTGAGTTCTAAGTAAATAAAAGTGTGATGATCATCATTATTAGAACATTGTACCATGTGAGGTTATCAAAATAAAAGTGGCCAAAGAACACCCCCCCCCCCCAAAAAAAAGGAGAGAGGCCAAAGAAGCCTAAAAAGAAAAGGAGAGAGAAAGAAAAAAGAGGAAAAAATAAAAAATGAGAGAAAAGAGAGAAGGGACAATGTTACTATCCTTTTACCACACTTGTGCTTTAGAGTAGCAACATGTTCTTCATATAGAGAGTCTCTTTAGTTATCACTTGCATATACTAGTGGGAATTTTCATTGTAGAACTTGGCTTGTATATTCCAAAGCTGGGCTTCCTCAAATGCCCTAGGTCTTCATGAGCAAGCAAGTTGGATGCACACCCACTTAGTTTCAATTTGAGCTTTCATACACTTATAGCTCTTAGTGCATCCGTTGCATGGCAATCCCTACTCCTCGCATTGACATCAATTGATAGACATCTCCATAGCCCGTTGATTAGCCGCGTCGATGTGAGACTTTCTCCCTTTTTGTCTTCTCCACACAACCTCCACCATCATATTATATTCCACCTATAGTAAGATATCCATGGCTCACGCTCATGTATTGCGTGAAAGTTGAAAAGGTTTGAGAACATCAAACGTATGAAATAATTGCTTGGCTTGTCATCGGGGTTGTGCATGATTTGAATGCTTTGTGTGGTGAAGATGGAGCATAGCCAGACCATATGATTTTGTAAGGATAACTTTCTTTGGACATGTTTTTTTGAAAAGACATGATTCTTTATTAGTATGCTTGAAGTATTATTGTCTTAATGTCAAATGATAGACTGTTGCTTTGAATCACTTGTGTCTTAATATTCATGCCATGATTAGATACATGATCAAGATTATGCTAGGTAGCACTCCACATCAAAAATTATCTTTTTTATCATTTACCTACTCGAGGACGAGCAGGAATTAAGCTTAGGGTTGCTGATACGTCTCCGTCGTATATATAATTTTTTATTGTTCCATGCCAATATTCTACAACTTTCATATACATTTGGCAACTTTTTATACTACTTTTGGGACTAACATATTGATCCGGTGCCCAGTGCCAGTTCCTGTTTGTTGCATGTTTCTTGTTTCGCAAAAAATCAATATCAAACGGAGTCCAAATGGGATAAAAACTAAAAGAGATTTTTTTGGAATATATGTGATTTTTGGGAAGAAGAATCAATGTGAGACGATTTCCGAGGGGGCCACGAGGCAGGGGGCGCGCCCCCGGGGGTCAGGCGCGCCATGGGCCCTCGTGGCCACCCTATAAGGCAGTTGGTGCCCTTCTTTCGCCGCAAGAAATCTATATCTGGATAAAAATCGTGTCCAAATTTCAGCCCAATCGGAGTTACCGATCTCCGGGAATATAAGAAACGATGACAGGGCAGAATATGAAAGGCAGAAACAAAGAGACAGAGTGACAGGTCCAATCTCGGAGGGGCTCTCACCCCTACGCCACCATGGAGGCCATGGACCAGAGGGGAAACCCTTCTCCCATCTAGGCAGAAGGTCAAGGAAGAAGAAGAAGAAGAAGAAGAAGAAGAAGAAGAAGGGGGGCCCTCTCCCGCCTCTCTCCCGGTGGAGCCGGAACGCCGTCGGGGCCATCATCGTGTGATGGCGATCTACACCAAGACCTCCGTCATCTTCACCAACATCTTCATCACCTTCCCCCATCTATCTACAGCGGTCCACTCTCCCGCAACCCGCTGTACCCTCGACTTGAACATGGTGTTTTATGCTTCATATTATTATCCAATGATGTTGCCATCCTATGATGTCTAAGTAGATTTTCGTTGTCCTATTGGTAATTGGTGAATTGCTATGATTGGTTTAATTTTCTTATGGTTATGTTGCTGTCCTTTGGTGCCCATCATATGAGCGCGCGCGTGGATCACACCATAGGGTTAGTTGTATGTTGATACGACTATGTATTGGAGGGCAAGAGTGACAGAAGCTTCAACCTAGCATAGAAATTGATGCATGCGGGATTGAAGGGGGACCAATATATCTTAATGCTATGGTTGGGTTTTACCTTAATGAATGTTAGTAGTTGTGGATGCTTGCTAGTAGTTCCAATCATAAGTGCATAGAATTCCAAGTCAGGGATGACATGCTAGCACTGGCCTCTCCCACATAAAACTTGCTATCGGTCTAGTAAAGTAGTCAATTTCTTAGGGACACTTTCGCAACTCCTACCACCACTTTTCCACACTCGCTATACTAATTTTATTGCTTCTTTACCTAAAAACAGCCCCTAGTTTTTATTTACGTGCTCTTTATATTCTTGCAAACCTATCCCGTTACACCTACAATGTAATTCTAGTTTCATACTTGTTCTAGGTAAAGCGAACGTTAAGCGTGTGTAGAGTTGTATCGGTGGTCGATAGAACTTGAGGGAATATTTGTTCTACCTTTAGTTCCTCGTTGGGTTCGACACTGTTACTTATCGAAAGAGGCTACAATTGATTCCCTATACTTGTGGGTTTTCATGGAACATAGCCGGAGGGAAACCCAGAGAATCTCAAGAGGGGGGCCACAGGAGGGGAGTGAGATGGGATCTCGGCCGTCACTCTGGACTGTCCATAAGGGAAAGGGGGGTCGATGGCCTTGGATGAATCGAGGGAGAGAGACGGCCGTTCTATACTCTGTTTCTAGACGCTGGGGAACCTTTGGTTGGTCTTTAGCTTGATTGACCTGTCAGTTACAGAAGGCAGAAGAGGAAGGGGCCACTCTTTTCGGTGACCATGGGATCTTACGCATGCAAAAGAGAGGAAACATCATGAGAAGAGATCAGACGGTTGGGTAGCCTATATTGAATCCACGCCTAAAACAATTCTGATGACCCAGTCAGATTGAAACCTAACGATTCGTTGATTTTTTTTTTCTGCTGAGGTGGAGGCTACATGTTGAGAACGCTGACATGTCATTATGCTGATGTGGATAGTGTGCATGTAGAGAGAATTGCTAGTAGTGGGGACCAACTTCTTAAGAATGTAAGATTGCATAGTGTTGATGTTTGAATATGCATTGACATCATCACTAAGAGTTTCATTATATATGAAAGCTTTTTATTCACAATTCGAGAAAGTATCTAATGATTAATTTAGAAGATCAACGTATATCGATAATTGAGAAGAGTGACATTTCTACATTTTCTTATGCATATTGCAGAAGATCGATACCTTCATTTTTGACACTCTCGATAGCAACATACAATTGACATCATGTCAGTTACAATCACAATAGTATGAACATTGATCGGTGAGTTAACACACACAAACCTTGAACAAGTTAACAATTAGTATGCGTTTGTCATGACAACACAAATTTGTGAGGTTTAGACGAGGTGTACGCTCATGAGACTTATACAATTCAAAGAAGATCGTTACATGTGAAGCCATGCAAGTTCACATGGCCAAGGCATCATGCAGGTTGCCGCTCACCACAAAGTCACCATACCAGCAGGAAAGCTCATCTGCTGCTGGGACTTGCCGTTAATTCCACAAAAGGAGTCTCACATGTAGCCGTTGCTAGAACGGAAGATATTGATGAAGAACTTCCTAAATTTAAATTAACACCTAGAATATAGATATGTAATATCTATGCCTCAATTCAGTTAGAATATATCGTATCTATTCTATAAAAAAATCTGGGCACCATTAAATTCCACATTTGAGACAACAGGGAGGTGGAGCATTTAAATGAAGGTGGGAGAGCGCCTATCTGAATCAGGCGCAATGGCTTGCAGATTGGCACGCTCAAGTTGGTTTGGTTGTATGATCGCACGAGTTGGATAACTGCACAACCTAGGCACCAATAAATGGTGGAGCTACGCTGAGTAAACACTCTCCAACTAGCAATGTCACCAGCATGGCCCCAATAGTGTTTGTGCTCACTTGTTTGGCCTGACCCGTCCAACTACAATTAGTCTATCGCAGCTCCGCCAACGCTCTTATGGCACCTCCAACACTGACATGTGAACGGACACGGTATTTGTTGGAAAATCGGTCTGGACTGGTGTCCAAACACGGATGCGGGAGCCGTCCATCCAAACGTACATGTATATAGTTCAAACCGGATTTCAATAAGCCGGACAGTTTTCATGAAACACGATAAAATTAGCATTATAGTAGCTAGTTTCCACCAAATAAATTCATATTAGCATTACATTACGTATAGTAGCTTCCGCCAAATTGATGCATGCTAGCTTAGCTTCCACCAAAAGAATTGCTTTCCGCCAAATGCAATGCTTAATTTATTAGCCTTTCGCCAAATATCCTTCTATGAAAACACCTACTCACCTTCCAATCAGCAGCCTTCCGCCAAATATCCTTCTATCAAAACACCTAATCACCTTCCAATCAGCAGCCTTCCGCCAAATGGCCCATGCAAATCTTGGCCAAAACATCAACAACAAGCGACCTTCTGCCATCCGACGGGGATAGGGCAGGTGGTGGCTTTCGACCCCAAGTGGATGTTCGGACTCCTGCAAAGTTCCTCTTTGTTTGTATCGGATTTGCCAAAAAAATATGTCTGGATTGATCGGCAGACGAATATAAATCGCGTTGGATGCCAAACTGTGTGCAGACAACTCGATTTTGGGACAGAGGCTCGTGTGACGCATGTTTCAGTTTTTGAACTTTTTGTGTCTGGTTTGTTGGTTTGTCCGGGAACCCAGCGCAACGACCGGCCGAATTTTTATGCCTGCATGGGCGGTGATGGTGAGGTTGAGAATTTAAACCATGGCCATGCTTGATGCATTTGCTCATAAACGTCTGTGTGCCGTTGGCGTTGTTGACGGTGCAGAACCGATCCTTCCAGCTTGCCTCCCTAGCCCGGAAACTATCTGGTACTCCCACCCCCTCCCTAGCTTGTCAAGGGTATCTTTCATGGTTACTGTGCTCTTGCTTTGTGCGGGCGCTTTTTCCTAGCATAAGTACGTACAGCACCGAAAGATGCGGGCTGTGTTAAGGAGAGCACTGTAGAGAGGCTGTCACTGCCATGATGATTTTGGAACCCTTGCTGCTTGCTCCATAGTACAGTACTACCTCCGTCCTGATTTATTGGTCTTTTTAGTATTTTGTGTCAAACTTTGATCATTTATTTAACTAACAAAATGATAATGCATATCACAAAAGATTATATCGTTGGATTCGTATTTAAACATAGTTTTCAATGATATTATTTTTTGTAACATGCATTCATATTTTGTTAATTAAATGTAAGGTCAAATTTTAACAGAAAATGCGAAGGGGACCAATAAACCAAGACGGAGGTAGTAGATGATAAGACGGGACGGCCGTATCGGGGCGTGAGCATGTCCACGGTTGGTTGTGGACTAACTGGTCTTGAATCTTACTATCCCATATGATCAGAACACACCTCGCATGAATTCGGTCGCTTGGGGAGCTGCTCTCCCTGAGCGACACCCCCCCCCCCACACACACACACACACATACACCCCCAAAAAAATCATTCGCTAAGGGGAGGGCAAGGGCGCCCAGAGGTCTACTTTACTTTTTATTTTTTTTAAATCATGAACAAAAAAATTACATTTTTTTGTTATAAAAATAGGGGAAAACATAAAATATATACTTGGCATGAACATCAAAAATTGTAATATGCAATCCTACTTTATAAAAATATCATGTTAGTTTATAATTTACAAAAATTTCATGATTAAAAAAGTGTCATGTAATCTATTTTTGTACGAATTCTTCCATGGATATGTTTCATTGTGAAAAGCCATGTTTTGAAGAAGGTTTTTTCTCTATTCTTTCCAAGGACCAGAAACAAAAATGGCATGCTGTAATTTTTTGGTTTTATTTATTTCATTGTGCAAAAAGTTCATACAAATGCCATGTCAGTGAACTTTTTTCCGTGCCAATAAAAGTAAAATAGCTTTCCTCTTATACTAATAAAAATGCCATGCCAACAATAATAAATATGCCATGCTCTCAATAATAAAACTGCCATCCTCCTAACAATAAAAATCTCATGTTATTAATAATTTTAATGTCATGCTCGTAATAATAATAAAACAGCCATCCCACTTGACAAGAAAAAAAAGGTCATGTTACTAATAATAAAACTGTCATCCTGTTAATAATAACATGACATGTTACTAATTATTAAAATACCGCATTCTTAATAAAATATTGCCATTGGGGCTTTACAAAAGACCTAGAAATCGCCATGCTACATAAGTATAATAAAAAATCCACATGGCAAGTTTGGAAAAATCCTTCTTAAAAATAGGGATTTTTTATTTGAAAAATAAAAAACTGGGATTTTTGGTACATTTTAGATGAAAAAAATTCAAATTTGCAAGAAAAATAGATTTAATACATATAGCAGTTTAACGCAAAATGTTCACAACCCCCCTCTACAGTCGGTTGGCAAGTCCCCCTGGCCGTTACAGAGGAGCTGCACCTTGGTCTGCATTTTTTGAAGAAAAGAAAAGAACGTTTGCCAGGAAAATATGAAACAGCGAACGGGTACAGCGAGGGATGCGTTCGCTGGGGTTTGCCTCCTAGCAAACAATCGCCAGATAACACTACATAAGCTAGAATGAAAGAGTGTTTTAAAATGCAAATAAATTGTATCAAAAGTTTCGAGTTGATGGAATTTTTTCTCCAAGAAATTTTTCGTAAGGATTTTAATTCCACGAATCAAACAGCAAGCATGCATAGGAAAATTCTTAAGGATCCAAATCCTCCAAAATTTGTATGAAACTCCTTCGAATCGAAGGAGCCTCTAGTTTTTGGGGTAGTATTGCTAACCCGTGATGCATGCACACTGCACATTGGATCCGTCGAGTACGTCCATCGCCGCGGTGGTGGATGAGACGCATGTATCTTCCGAGGACGATGCGAAGGACGGGAACGACGAAGGAGGTGCACGGGAACATCCACCCCGCGTGTTGAGACAAGGGGAAGCAGACGGCAGCGCCGGTCCAAACACAAACCGTACCCGTAGGTTTCGCTCTCGTACGTGCGTAGTACGTAGCTCCGGGGACCGGCTGTGGCCGTGCAGAATCTACCAGTACCGGTAGAGACGTCACTCACGTACGTGGGGGGTCGAGCTAGCAAGCACCTGCATGGGCAACAGAGGATCGGATAAGATCGGGATGCCACGAACACGCAGCTGGGGCTCCCCGCCGGCGGCTGTCACCGCACCGTCAAGTCTGCTAAGAGCATCTTCAGCCGCGTTCTCAACCCCTCCCCCTCCTCCCCCCTCTGCGACCATTTTTTACCATCAACAAGCAAAAACCACGGGCCCGCCGCGTCAGCGACGGTCGCCTCATCGTCCTCACACCGTCTCGGTTTCTCGCGGGAAATCAATGTCAAGGCTGTCGCCGGTTAGCCTTCTATTGATTTCTCACGGGCGGCGCGGCGACGCCTCCCTACTGCCACACGTACACACGGCGCCCGGCTATAAAAGCCGATGCCTAGCCCTCGCCTCTGGCCACACCCCGCCATGCTCTGCCTCCCTCTTTCCATGCGCACCTGTCGCCGACGATCCTCCCCTCTCTCCCCAAGCCGAGCCTCCCCTCCCCGGCGACGATGGGCGAGCGATTCCCCGGCGACGCCGCGACGGCCCACGGCTTCGGCCGCCGCTCGCTGCACGCGTGGGAGGCGTACCTCCTCTTCGAGGCGAACATCCCGACGCCGCCCCGACATGCGTGCAGGGCCGGGCGGGTGGAGGCTCAGCGCCGGTGGCGTCCCCATCCCCCCGGTGCCCGACGTCAACGCGCGCACGGACTACTTCGCCGACGAGGTCGACTGCGTGCAGGCGTCGCTGACGGAGGAGCAGCGCGCCCTCCCGCAGTACGCCGCCGACAACCACGCGACGTGGGCAGCGTACTTCCAGCAGCGGCGGCTGGCCTCCACCAATGGGGCCCCGGTGGTGGGGCGTCAAGAATAGCGAGGGGCGGTGCCTGTGGTGGGGCGCCCCTAGCCGCACGCTGCACGAGGTTCTTCGGCACCTCGAGGGCGGCAACCACCCACCGCTGACGTACCCTGCTGCGGCCGCCCCAGTCCCCCGCCGGAGCGCCGGGCAATGGATGCCCAGGAGGTTCGGCTCCTCCTCATCCTCGTCCTCCCACTCCTCCTCCCGCTCCTCTTCCCACTCCTCCGGCTCGCCGGTGGTGTTCGGCGTCAAGGCCGAGCCCGCAGCGGAGACACTGCTCGGCCGGCGCACCCGCAACGCCGGCATCGTCATCAATGAGGGCGGCGGGCGCGGCTCCTCCCGGTACGCCAAACCGAAGATGGAGCCAGGGCTCGTCACCGTGAAGACGGAGCCGGTGCTCGCCGTCGTCAAGAAGGAGCTCGACGATGCGGCGGCCCTAAAATGGGTGCGTGAAGACTGCGCGCGGACGGAGCTGGAGCGGCAGCGCCGCGCCTACAAGCAGTTCAAAGCTCGACGCCGTGGCCACGACGAGGGAGGCATCATCGTCTTCGACGACAGCGACGATGACGCGGGCGACCGCGTCAAGGAGGAGAAGGCCGACGAGGACGACGGCGAGGATGGCAGCGGCGTCGGCGACTTCGCCGCGCTCAAGGCATTCTTCGACCCGTAGTAGTAGTTGAGGCCTCTTTTTTAACTTTGTTATATAATGTCATGTTTGTCCAGTTTTTATGTAATCACCAAATTTTAGACCAATATTTGTCTAGTTTGCCAATTTTTAGCCGATTTTTTTAAAAAAAACGTCTTCTTGGGACGACCTTGGGACCGACGGTTGGGGACCCGAAAGCCTCACACCGAGTTTAGCGCCGGCTCGCCCCCAAGGCAACGATTTTACGCGCCCCCTCAGGGCAACGGTTGGAGATGCTCTAAGCTGCTCAGCTCATTTCGCCCGTCTAGCTACTACAACTACCTTCAAAGTTCAAACACTGCGGGTCGTTTGGACCGCTTGGTGCAGCCGAGAGCATTGCACCCGAGCGTCACATCGCCTCGATCGCCTTACGCGCTCTCGCGTCCGATCAGAACCTGTCCAGTCGTTCTCCGTCGCTATGTCAAATTCAACAGCTACAGTGTCAAGGCCACTCTGCTGATAATGTTTTTTGTATTTTGGTTGTTGTCGGGCTCACATCCTTCCCGATCTGGGCGACGGGGACATAGCGGCCGGCGATCCAAATCAACAGGAACGGGTATGGCTAGTCGATGGGAACAAGGATGCACTGCTATTGACTGAGAGCTAGTAGTACTGATCTTCTTAGTTTTTCTGGTGTAGAGATTGCTGCCGACCACACTGACCGTGTGGTACCATGTTTTTCATTTCTAAATTCCCAGTTGATTGACGATTGAGGTATATGAAATCCAAAAAACACTATGGTAAACAAGAAAAATCAGACAATAACCTTGCTATGTGACCGTATGCATCGTTCCGATGCAGAGGCCGGGAAATCTCCCCTTTTCGAAAAAAAAGTAACCTTGCTATGTAATGCGACAACGAAAGGAGCTGATCACATGCACAGATGAGCATGCGTAACATCTAGGGCATGTGTCATTGTAAGATCAAATATGGCAATGATAATATTGTTTCGGGTGGGCTCGCACACCAACTGATTTTGAGTCTGTTCTTGAAGTTGGCCTAGGTCAGCCAGGAGCATCTAAGAACTAGTATGTTGGATGGACCGTATCTGGAGCTCTGTTCAGGTCTCTGGACTTCCATGAATACGCTAATCTTTGGACTTCCATGAGTACACCGATCTTTGGAGTATGTGTGTCTAGGTCGTTCTTCGACCAAAAGAGATCCAGATCGTTTCTATCTATACATGAATTGCTCTGCTCATGTTTTTTTTTTGAAACTTATGCTCTGCTCATGTTATATGCAGGAAGACATGCTTGCAGTTGAAATGATAGCGTTGTCATGTAGTTCTTTTTTGAATCTTGGGTCCTCTTCGATGTCAAATGATTTTCATTGAAATTCTGGAGGATTAGAGTCCTTAGGAAAGTTTTCTATGTTGGACCTTCAATTCTTAGACTAAATCCTATAGAAAATTTTCCTAAGCTTTTCTTTGTACCCAAATCTGTTATAAAAATTCCTTAGTCTTTCTTTGATGCAACCAAAAAAAAAACATCTAATTCCTATAAGACATCTTCCAAAAAAACGTAAGATACAAATATACATGACACTGCAATCCTGTGTGTTTCTATCCTGCGATCCGAAAACCCCGTGAATAAAAAAAAAGGTCCTAATTGGAATACATACTCGAAGAAAGGGAAACACAAATTTAGAACTCATTATACTTGACCCATGGGTCATGTAGTTCCAACAACAGTCAGCCAGGATAGAAAACCCCGTCAGTAATGAAGAGTTTCAGATGCAGGAACTCGAAATGTCGGAATGTGAGAAATACATGAATTGAGATGTCATGTATATTGGCTTTGTACAGGACCTAAAATCACATGAAAGTACACAACTGTCATTTGAATGTTTTTTTGCGAGAACTGTCATTTGAATGTTACTCGGGAAAATACACAAGAATTGTGTACACAGAGTCCTTACTCAGGAAAACACATAATAACTGTAGATACAAACAGAAGAAAACATGAGGTAGGACCTCATGTTTAGTTTCCTCCAAAATTCCTTTGGAATAGCCCATTCCATAGGAATTTCAAAGAACTGTTGGATAGCAATTCCTATATTCCAAACGGTATCACATGAAAAATTCCTTTAGGAAGCCTATAATAATCCAAAATTCTCATACTTTTCCCTTCGTTTCAAATGGGCCTATAAACTCTGATTCATGTCACCAAATGTTAGGTCACACGTGTATGTATCGCCAGAAACACTAAGGACCCCTTTGATTAACAATATAAAAAACATAGGTGAGTGAGTAAGGTTCGAGGACATTTCCGAAAAGGCCCCGCGTCGCTCCTATGCGCGCGATTCGAGCAGACTGAAAACCTAGCGCCGCCACACACAAAAAGTTTCCTCTTCTCTCCGCCGCCGCTGGGCCGACGACGGCGGCGGGGATCTTGCTCGCGTCGTGGGGGTGGACTCGGGCACAGCGGAGCCCACCTCGGTGACGGCGGCGGCGATGTTTTGGCGCGGTTGCTCAGTTCCGGCAAGACCGGGCCTGTGGCCCATCTCCGCGTCCGCGCGCCGTGCAGCTGTCGCTCGAGCGCGGCTGGTGTGCTGGGTGGTGGTGGCGTCAGATCCATGCTTGTCATCTCGAGTGCATCGGAGATTGGCCTTCTCGTGTGTTGCTGCCTCTTGTGGCGGCCATTGGCTGCGACGAGCAAGTGGCTTCTCCAGCCCATAGATGTGCGCGCCTGGCCGATCCTATGCTTGGCTGTGTAGGATGGCTGGATAGGGTTCACTATCAGATTTGGCTTCCCCAGCTCGGTTGCATACGACAGGGTTTGCTTGTCTCAAGGTGGGTACATTGGCCTCAGATGGCGGTGTGGTGATCAAGATCTGGTCGGCAGGACGGCGGTGCCTGCACTATGCCACAACAACCTCCTGCGGCTCCACGACGGCAGTGGTCACCGCAAGGTCTTCAGAGAGTGTTCATCTTTTTAGATGTGATGGTTGACTTCAGCGGTGAGATACAAACTATGGTTGAAGGCTTGATATAGAGGGATGTTGGTGCCGTGGCGGCGGTCGCACATCGCATTTAGCTGCTGGGATCGCGAAAAAATGGTGACGACAACACACGAGTGACTTCGATGATGGTGCTATATATGTGCACTCGGTCTTGAGCTCCGGGTTGAAAGCCTTGGTCTGACCCTGTTGGTTATACCTGTCAGTTGCAATGTTTTTATTTTGCGTCATAACCTTCTTGAAGGCATTGCTCGGATAAGCTCTGACTGGTTCTTCAGGGTAAAAACCTAGATTCTGGCCTTGATGGTTGGATCCGGTGACGGCGACTGCGTCAGTGTCGCTTCCCTCTTGAGGCTGTTGCTGTTGGAGAATTTCGTCGTTCGAGTGGAGTAATGAGATGATTGGTGCGGATATGGTTAATGCTATAGTTTGCCGATCACGGATTTGATCACTTTGGTTTTTTTCCTCGCCTACGCATAGCTTTGGTCATATATGACTTTGCTAGTTGCCGGCGTTGTGTGTGTGTGTGTGTGTGTGTGTGTGTGTGTTGACTGTGTGCATTCTAGCTATGCAGAGGCCGGGTGTGTGCTCATAATGCTTGTATCCTCTTGATGCTTTATTTTGAGTCAATAAAATCCACCCTTTATCAAAAAAGGAATATCATAAGGTTGCATGTGCAAAATGGAGGCTGTGGAAAATTAGGAATTTGTAGAAATGGGTCTTTGATTCACAGGAATAGAAAAACAAGGGAATAGTAAAAACTATGATCAAATTATGGGTAAAGCACATGCAGTTAATATTATGCCACCTATGAACTTTTCCTCATTCTTTTATGCACAGGAATGTAATGTTTCTTTGTTTTTCCTATGAAACTTAATCCCAGGAAAAACATTCACCATTTTTTTTCTTTCTTTCAATCAAACGGATGAATAGTGGTACCTCATGAAAATTTCCTACTTTTATGGTTGTAAGCTAATTTTCCTATGGATCCAAGAACCGAAAAGATGTTCTAAACCGGCGGTACATGTGCACTAGACAATCATACTAAACCCTAATAGTCCGTGCATAAATCGCTGTCCGGGCTGCATGACGACAACAATGAGCAAAGCTCAGAACGGACGCACGTAGTTAATACTCTAACTAACTTATATACTTCTTTCGTTCCAAAATAAATGTCTCACCTTATATTAATTTTAGTATCGAATTTTACTATTAAGATTAAGACACTTATTTTAGAACGAAGGGAGTAGTTATTAGCTGAAGCATGTGCCGTGTTCGTCTGGTGTTTGGCACCTGATGAAGGCTGAAGCTGTGTTTCTCTTGGATTCTTGCCTGGCTTGTTGCGTAGCGCGCGCCTAGTCAAAACAAGTAGCTATACCGATAAGGATGGATCCAATTAGCAGACCGCGCCGTCAAATCGAGTGAGAGTTACATCGATCGATGTCACCGTCAGCCGAGATAACCTGCAAGAAACTTAAGCCCATGGCCTGGCGTAACTTCCCCGTATCTATCCGTCTACCTGTCATCTAATCGATCGTACGTACGTACGTGTAGATTTGGCGTGGCGCGCATCATCCGTCATTTTCCGGATCGTGACGCGTTGCTTATCTCAAAAAAAAAAATGAAACTTCATGGGCACTAGCACCCACGGTTTTATTGATATAGAAGAAGCATCCCTCATGAGAATTCCAGAAATTCGTCCCCGACGTGGATCGAACTCTAGTCGTTAGGTTTACAATCATGCGCCCCCAACCACTGGGCTATGCCCACGTCCTCTCGTCGCTTATCTCAAGTTCCCAAGCAGTACGATATGACTGTGATCGGATCTTTTTGACTTGTTCCAAGGGCGTCGATCGATCGTCTGATGCGCGAAGCGGGGTGACGTGCGATTTGCCAGCCAGCCGGCACGTCGGAGGTTAGTTTCAGCATGGCAATTAGCACAGGTGCTTCCTGGAAAGGGAAAGATGTGAAGCGAGAAGGCTTGCACCAAGACCCACGCAGTACATTATCATTCTGTCCTGTCCTCCTTCTGTCGTTTGCTACGGACCAAAGACTCAAAATAGGCTTTTGCCCTTTTTATAGATAAAGCAATAATCAAACAAGTACACGACCGAAGGATACAAAATGGTGAGGTATCCCTCTTACAAAGCCGATCCTGAGATAGCCGACACACGAAGAACGACATGACTACTACCAACAAAGCACACCAAGAGAACTAGACACACCCATGCTACAACCTAGCAAACCTGGGCTCCACCACAATGCCCCCAAGAGGGAACGCGGCGCAAAGCGTCGCCGTTGCCGAGTCCACACCGGACAAAGGTCTTCATTCGGAGCCCTGACACGGAGAGATGAACCTCGACTACGTCTTCAAGAAAAACGCGGCACCCACGGGTGTCGCCGTCGTCGGCGCCAAAGCACAGAGCTTTCGCTTCGCAACTCACCCGTACCATCAGAAGGTCGCCAGGAGGAATGCGGCAGTGCTAGATCCCCGATCCAGATCAGGATGTCACCCCACCGATAGAAGGGTACATTCGAGCTACCCGCCGCAACACCTCCCATTGTCCACACAACCCAGGAGGAGAGCCACCATCATCGCAATGGTGCCCGCCGGAGAGCAACCATGCGAACCGCCATCCGGGGACACCGCCCCCTGTGTCCTTGTCGCTAGATAGAGTATGCCAGGCACATCACAACGCACTCAACCATGGCAGGAGAAGCGATGGCATTTCATCTACTTCTAGCCCGGCATCAGTCCCTGAGTCTAGGTAGGCGCGTCCATCGTAGGAGGCACCCACACCTACGTCCCTAGCCAATCCCGGTGGACTAGGAGGGACACGACTCCAAGGCTGCCGCCGGCCGCCGATGAGCCAGCTCCAAGCCCTTGTCCAAGCGAGCTCACACGACACCATGTTCATGGTCACCGACGCCGATCCGTATCCCGACGCAACTCTACCACGACGACCACCGCCACCACCGAACACCATACCCATGAGAAGACCCACGAGCACATTTTGGGCCAAGCCCGACCTTACCTACTCGAAGCAACTGCTTCGATCCGCCCCGGGCTCCAACCAGGCTCGCCCGGGCACGAACCCTAGATCTGAGCCATCACCGGCACACATCCAGGAGAGGGGAGTCGCCACCGCCGCCCCACACCACATGCAATGCTACTGCTGCCACACCGCCACAACACAGCAGGCCCGCACCATCCCCCTACCCAACCGAGGCACCAACGCCCAGGCTAGGCAGAGCCCCCATCGCTAGCCACCACGACCACCCGACGGAGCCATAGCAGACAGCCTGGGCCTTCTACACCCGCGCCGCCTGCCGGCAAGCCAGCCGTCGTGGCCAGGGGCGCACCACCAGCCCCGCCGCCCTCGGCCCGCACCGTGGGAAACAACAGCCCGAGCAGATCTGGATCCAAAGCTGCCGCCACTGCTTCCGCACGCCCGCCACCTGCAATGATGCCCGAAGCCTAGCAGCCGCATTGGCGACCACCATGGTGCCCGCACACTGCCGCGCCACGACGCCCGGCACCTGCGTCGCGCCCAGGATGGAGGAGCCGCATATCACCATCCCCAGCCACCGAGGGAACGAACTGGCCCCGCCGTCGCCGGCTCCGGTCGGGCTTTGCCCGACCGAGGCCTAGGGCGGAGGCGGATGAGGCGGGGGGAGAAAGGAAGGGGGTGGCGGCGCTGGATTTTAGGGTTCCCACCGGTCGCCGCGCGGGGGCAACTCGGGAGGGAGGGCGGGGGAGGGAGAGGGAATCTCTCTGTTACCTCTATTGCCCAATTATTAAATCCATAATCACGGGCCAAGGACAAACCCTGCCCAGTCCCTTTCTCACCAACACATCGCTCTAGATCGACCTACCCTGTGTGGCCAGATTTCAGAGCTCGAATAGGTCACACAGATGGATTAATGATTTAAATATTCTGGGTAACTTTTTGTACTGTTCGGCTATTAAATTAGGAATAAACAGACCGTTTCCTGGGGTGGAACGTGTACACCATGTGATTTGGCTAAGCTATTCTGGAGTGGCATCCGATCGTGGTTGGATGTTAACTGCACCTTTCGTACTTTGTTGAGCTTCGAACCGTAGTGAATCAGCTGACGGGCCTGAATATGCGCTTATTTATATTTGGTTTTGCCGGGATGTGCTGGACTCTTTGAACTACTAGTAGCAAATTTACTACTGATCATATTTTCCGCAACAAACCTGCTGACTGTTTGTTTAAATTGTCTTCATTTTGTCAGCAGTGAAAATTATTGACTAAGGAGTCTGACCGAGTGCAATGGAGCTGCTGATCTCCAAAGACCAGTAAAATACTACCTTGCTAGTTAATCTTGAGGCCCGTGAAGGATATAATGGAAAGTTTAGTACCATCTTGCTAATTGAGAACAGTTTACTCTTTTATAAGGGCTGCTCTAGCACTTGTCATTGGGAGCTTGAGAAGAGGAGTGGTACATGGGCACTCCTCCTCCTCCGTCACCCGCCTCGCCTTGACGCGCGTGTGCACCGCGGTGCCACTATCCGAGACGTTGGACCATGTGCTAGTTGCGTCTCGACGCGACGATTGCTCCTGATCTGCCCTCATCTTCGTGCCTCTGCTTCCGCGTTGGCCTGACCAACCGAAGGGTATAATTTGTTCATCCCTCATTTACTCGTGCATAACCTAGCCGTATATGTTCCGGTCATAGATGGTCCGATTCTATGTACTGTATGTGCTAGTACACTTAGTTATCGGTATGAAATGCATGTTGTATTTGTCATGTTTACTATTTACTCATGGATTAGTATAATAAAAAAAGTGCTAATATTTCCAACAGTTTCTTTTGAGGATCGGCCAGTGCATCAACTTATATAGGAGTGCATACAAAAAATCACTTAGGTGACTAAGTCCAATGGGCCTTTGCCGTGCACGGACCACAGCTTCATTGGTCCCACGGTGCCATAGTCCTCTTCCCCTTCTACTTCTCCTTCCCTCTACGTGCCCCAGCTGCTTTGCACTTGCAATTGTTTATGTATGCATGTTTGCTATTAGTAACATGCTTAAAAAATGGCAAACGCGTCAGCCGATTTTCCTTGGTGAGGGTGAGGCAGCCTGAAGCTCCGAGGCCGACGAGGTCAGCCGCATACCCGTCTCGGGTGAACTCGAGGCTTCAGTGAGGTGGAGATAGGGATGTCGCAGCCATGACGTTCCCGATGAGAGCAAGTGGGAGGCTTGACTTTCGGGAAGCAGGGTGGGCTACGGGTACCGGAGAAGAAGGATGGTGATGGTGGAGAGGGGGGGAGGGTTAGACGGAATGCCGGAATGGTGGCAACGCGGCAGAGTCAACAACGAGAACATGGTGGAACAACAAGGCACGTGCAGGAGTGCCGTAGACGGCACCGATCAATAGGTCAAAAGAGGAGGCGCTGAAGAAAGACAAAGGTTGGATGGTCGTTGGATGAAAATCTAACGGTCCAGCAAAATCGGCCGAGTCCCAATTAGTTTTTAGCCAACATCTACATTTTTTTAGGCAAACTCGCAAAGATTTATTTAAACGTCACACAATTTACAGGGACGAATAAAAGTTCTCCGGATTGACCTAATCAAACATGGCGGCCAACCTTGAGCGTCCATGCTTTGCTTGTTTGTGAGCCTTGGTACTTGAGGTTCTAAATTTATACCTAAAGATACAAGAATTAAAAGACGTAGCCCGGGCCTTGATTTCATGGACAATTGCTCCATAAAGATGCCGCTGTCCCTCCCTTGATAGCTTTCACTGTCCTCTTGCAATCTGAGGCCACTTGAATTCTTTGAATGCATAGATCGTCTTACAATGCTAGTGCTTCGCTAATCGCCATGGCTTTGAGAACTACAGGGTCATCAATGTTTTCTGAAGACAACCACAGATGCTCCCTCAGAAATTCCTGAGAAATCATGGCACACAGCTCCTACCGCTCCATACCCTCCTGCACGCGGAATTGCTGCATCCACATGTATCTTCGAGTGATCCTCTGGCGGTGGTATCCATACAGACGAACAAGGGGGCGCCGCTGCAATTCGGGACCTCGGCTTGTTCAAACCAACATCTACATAGTCAGTGTCATCTGTTTGTGGTGCAAACATACTGCTTGCATCCGCAAATTATTTCCCATTTTGCATAGGAAGTTAGAAAACGTAATGCATCAAGCCCAGCTGGCCCGGCACCTTTTGCCCCATCGCCCCAGGTGCTTTCATGGCCCATGGCTGCAGCTGGCAGATCGAACTAGGCCCTGCATGCATCCCTTGGGAGAAAGGTCAATAGGTCACACACATACGTAAGGCTAGATTTTTCTTTAAAAAAACCGTAAGGCTAGATAGTTGCTGCATGCATGGCTTGGGACAATAGGCTGACCCTGCCGTTTACTCGTGTTTTAAGAAATATATGGTTCTCTTTTTGTGATAATCATGTAGAGAATGGATATAAGTATCTGGATGTAAATGCAAATTAGTCGAAGCATAGTGTAAGTCACAAGAACTTACTTCCTCCGTTCCTAAATATAAGTCCTTTTAAAGATTTCAATAAGAACTACATACGCATGTATTTATACATACTTTAATGTCTAAATTCACTCATTTTGCTCCATATGTAATCTTAATTTGAATCTCTAAAAAGACATATATTTTGGAAGGAGGAGTATATCGAAACAACAATCTTGAAACTTAAATGATTATGTTTATGTTTAAGTTTCAAAATTAACTTGCACATATATACTTGAATTCATCCTCTACATGCATGATTTGCCGTAGTTAACTTAAATGATGTGTTTTATGTCAAAATTCTCGATCAAGGTCATTTCCCGCGGGTAAGAAAAAAACTCTTGGTGAGTCGTTTCCATCTTAACCCTAGGGACGGCTAGGGAAAACTCTCCCATCCAATATTCACCGGCGAGCCCGTGGGTTCACCTCCCCTCTATCTGCCGCTTCGGTGGCCAGTGGCTTGGAGGGGAATTTCGATGGCTTTACTCCAGTTAGTAGTTTAGGTTAGGCTTTTTATTCCTCACAGGTGCGGCGCTCAAGCGGACGGCAACACTTTTTCTTCGAGTCAGTCTTCCGGACTCTGATCCTCCTGGTTCGTCTGTCTGGACGTAGTCGATGAAGCTTCGACGTAGATTCCTGTCGTCTTCTTCAGGCGATGAGGTTAGGGTTTCTCATCATGTGGCGAGTTTTGGTGTTAGGTGCTTCAGGTCTATGCAAGGGTTCAACGACGACGACCGTGGCTCCACGGCGCTAGTCCTTAGGGGCACGTGCACGAAAACTTCCTGGCTGTAATCGACAAGGTCGAGTCAGCTCCGATTTAGGAGCAGTGACAGTGGCGCGTCGACGACTTCTTGTGAGTAAGTGATTATCCATTTTCAATATGTATGTGCAGGTTATTGGTTGTCTAGCTCATCACTGCAGTTTAACTTGCTCGTTTCTTCTCTCATTTTCTCACATACTGACTAACTGATTAGTGACTACACATTATAAACCCCTGATCCCGATTGAGGCCTTGCGTTGTTTCCTCTCGAGTTATATCACTACACTACTTGCAATACGGCAGCATCCCGAAGCGGACGTTACGAAGGGTAAGCAAGTGATCGATTACCTGGGAAGCATGTCAAAGAACACACATAAAACAACAGTAACGCCGCAATGGAAGGCCCCTGATGTGAATTATGCTAAGTTGAATATAGATGGTGCTTTCTTGAATGAGGATGGTACAGCCGGGGCTGGGATGATCCTGTGGGATCATGAAGGAGTGGTCATCTTCGCTGCGACACGGGTGGTCTTTAATTGTGGTGATCCTCTGGAAGCAGAGATGGCGGCCATGGACAAAGGGCTTCGACTTGCGCTCCACTGGTCCAATTTGCTGTTGGTTGTGAAGACGGACTGCGCTGAGTTGTTGAAGATGGTGCAGTCTAAAGATGTTGAGCGCTCGAGGTATGCGAATCAGGTCAATGAGATCAGAAGGATTCTGCCTCATGAAAGGAACATTAGTCTAGCTAAAATCAGCAGACATGCGAATGTAGCGAGTCACACCCTTGCTTGTATGGGGCGCTTGCAACAGCCTGTTGGCTTCGAAACTCCCCTGTGGAAATAGCTAGTATTGTCATTTCTGAATGTAAACATAACGACGGATGAATGATAAGTTTCTTTCACGCAATAAAAAACTGATTAGTGACTACACAACTGCTAGCTAACCTAATTGTCATCTATTGGCTCAATCAAGATCTCAAGCCCGGGCCCACATGGACATGTTTTTTGCGGGGCAAAGATAAATCGATAACGAAGGAAGCCATTTCCGTGAGATAAACGTATATGCAAGGTCTCAGCCGCTAATGTGCCACCGGTATAAATACATGGCCATAGCGGAGTGGAACTACAGGTACGCATCTCCACTTGCGAGTTCTTGGAGCGACACGCACGCACGTTGCGCCGGCTATGGACGACGAGCTGCTCTCCCCGTGCTCCTCCTTCTTCCCAGTCTCGCCGCCGTCCGGCCAGTACGAGCACCACCACCACCAGTTTATTGAGTTCACTTCCTGCGAGGTCCCCGAGCAATGGTTGCTCGGCGACGTCGTCGTGCCGGCAAAGAGCGAGGACACGGGGGACCTGTGGCCCGCGGGGTCCCTGCTGTCCCCGGACTCCGAGCTCTCGGAGCTCCCCGCGGCGAGCCTCCCTGGCTCCACGGAGTCGACGCCGCGGCCGGCGGCCAAGCGGCGTGGGAGGAAGCCCGGGCCACGCCCCGAGGGCCCCACTGTCAGCCACGTTGAGGCCGAGCGGCAGCGCCGCGACAAACTGAACCGCCGGTTCTGCGACCTGCGCGCTGCAGTCCCCACCGTGTCCCGCATGGACAAGGCCTCCCTCCTCGCCGACGCCGCCGCATACATCGCCGAGCTGCGCGCCCGTGTGGCCCGGCTCGAGGACGAGAGCAAGCAGGCGGCCGCCGCGAGGTGGGACACTAACTCGGCCTCCCTTGGCGGTGGCGGCGCCTCCTTCCAGAACTTTCTAGCAGGTGACGAGACGGTGGAGGTGCGGATGGTGGGGCGAGACGCCGCCGCAGTGCGCGTGGCCACGGCCGCGGGGTCCGCCCCGCACGCGCCGGCGCGGCTGATGAGCGCGCTCCGGTCGCTGGAGCTGCAGGTGCAGCACGCGTGCGTGAGCCGCGTGCAGGGCGCGACGGTGCAGGACGTCGTCGTGGACGTGCCAGCCGCGCTGCAGCACAACGACGGCGCCGCCCTCCGCTCCGCACTACTCCAGCGGCTACGCGACAGCGCCTAGCTATAGAGCCTAGAGCTCCCCTACGTTATCTCGTGAGCATCACGACTCACGAGACAACTCCCGCGTACGGCCGATGCCATGCATGGTAAATCTGACGCCTTTGCTTCGTGTCTCCATGGAATAAATCAGAGCAACTGATTCAACATCACTTCGTTCCAAGATCTATATTGTAAACAGTGACCAGTGAAGGCTTGTTTGGATCTATACGTACGGATTGGGTATATGTACGCACGTGTGTTGCTAGTGTTATATGCTTGTTATACTGTTGATTTTTTTTTTCATTTTGAATGGAGAGTGCTTGTTATACTATTGTGTAATATATACATGTCCTGTATTTTTGACAACTTAAGTAGTACTTGTATTGGTGTATCTTGTGCTGCTAGAGATGAATCATGAATGTTCGGTTGAACAGAACGAGCTTAGGCCCTGTTTGGTTCATAAGTCCTAGGACTTTTTTTTAGTCCCAACTTATAAGTCTCAAGTCCCTAAAAAGTCCCTACCTGTTTGGGTCCTGGAATTTATAAGTCTCTATAAGGCCATATTACAACTATAAGTCCCTATAAGTCCCTCCTTGAGAGTCTTATTTCATAAGTCCCATATGTCTACTTTAAGTCCCTATAAGTCCCTTCTGTTTGGTTTAGACGAGACTTATAGGGACTTATTTAAGTCGTTAGACCAATAAGTCCCAACAAACAAACACCCTCTAAGATCAATCTAATGGGCTCTCTATAATCTTCTATTCTTAAATAGTTGCAACCATGCATGTATGCCATGCCATTAATTCACGACCCCACTAAATATTTTTCCATACATGCAACCCTTTTACATCAACAAATCAGGCATGGCTGCCAAATCATTGGCCACCACATCATTCTCACAATTATTCATATCATCAAGCTAAGTATTCATATTTTCACTCTATCATCCCGTGCAACGCACCGGTTATCTTCTAGTTCGATACATGATGGCACCTTGGTTTCGGTATTAGGAAAACTAATGGCTCTTTGATTCAGATATAATTTATCATAAAGATTGTAAGGGGTTTTAGTGACTGTGGGACTTTGAAATTAAGGATCGGTTTTGTCGACAAGAGGGGGCGAGAGGGTGGGGGGGGTGCGTCAATATTTTCCCAAAGAGGAAGAGATGATGCAGTATAGCTACGATAGGTATTTCCCTCAGTTATGAAACCAAGGTTATCAGTCCAGTAGGAGAACCAAGCAACACCATATAAACGGTACCTGCACACAAAGAACAAATACTTGCAACCTGACAAGTAAGAGGGGTTGTCAATCCCTCCACCGTAAAAAGATAGATTGATTTCTATAAGATTGTATAATTGGATCTAGCAAAAACACAAAATAAAATAAGTAAAGAAAAAAGTTAAGCAAGGTATTTTTGGGTTTTTGGAATAATAGATCTGAAAGCAATATGATAAAAGATAGATCCGAGGGCCGTAGATTTCACTAGTGGCTTCTCTTGAGAAAATAGCATACGATGGGTAAATAAATTACTGTTGGGCAATTGATATAAGAGCAAATAATTATGACGATATACAAAGCAATGAACATGTATATAGACATCACATCCAAGATTAGTAGACCGACTCCTGCCTGCATCTAGTGTATTAAGTTCATGGAGAAACGGAGTAATGCAATAAGAACGATGACATGATGTCGACAAGATCTATTAATGTAGGAATAGACCCCAAGTTTTTATGTTTAATAGCAACGATACATACGTGCCACGCTACCCCTTCTGTCACTGGGTGAGGACACTGCAAGATCGAATCCATCACAAAGCCCCTCTTCACATTGCAACAAAAATCAATCTAGTTGGCCAAACCAAACCAAAGTTTCGTAGAAGAAATACGAGTCTATAATAATCATGCATATAAGAGATCAAAGAGGACTCAAATAATATTCATAGATAGATCTAATCATAAACTCGCAATTCATCGGATCCCAACAAACACACCGCAAAAAGTCATTACATCATATAGATCTCCAAGAACATCGAGAAGAACATTGTATTGAGAATAAAAAAAGAGAAGAAGCCATCTAGCTACTGCCTACGGACCCGTAGGTCTATGGTGAACGACTCACGCATCATCGGAGGAGCACCAATGAGGATGATGAACCCATCCATGATCATGTTCCAGAATAGGGGTCTAGATTGGATCTCATGGTTCTGGAACTTGCGGCGGCCGCTAGGGGTTTGGGAATATCTGACTATTTATAGAGTTGAGAGGAGGTGGAGGAGACCTCCATGGGCCTCATACGTCCATTTTGCATCATGCTTTTATATTGATAGTTATTGCATTATGGGTTGTTATTACACATTATGGTATAATACTTATGCCTTTTCTCTCTTATTTTACAAGGTTTACATGAGAGAGAATGCCGGCATCTGGAATTCTGGACTGGAAAAGGAGCAAATCTGAGAGACCTATTCTGCACAACTCCAATAGTCCTGAAACATCACGGACAATTATTTTGGAATATATAAAAAATATTGGGCGAAGAAAGCACCAGAGGGGACCCACCACGCAACCACATGGGTGGGGGGTGCACCCAACCCCCTGGGCGCGCCCCCTGCCTTGCCGTCCACCTGGCAGGCCCCCGGTGCCCATCTTCTGCTATATCAAGGATTTTACCTGAAAAAATTCAAGAGGAAGCTTTCGGGACGAAGCGACACCGTCTCGAGGTGGAACTTGGGTAGAACCAATCTAGGGCTCCGGCAGAGCTGATCTGTCAGGGAAACTTCCCTCCTAGAGGGGGAAATCGAAACCATCATCATCACCAATGATCCTCTCATCGAAAGGGGGCAATCTCCATCAACATCTTCACCAGCACCATTCTCCTCTCAAACCCTAGTTCATCTCTTGCATCTGATCTTTGTCTCAAAACCTCAGATTGATACCTGTGGGTTGCTAGTAGTGTTGATTACTCCTTGTAGTTGATGCTAGTTGGTTTATTCGGTGGAAGATCATATGTTCAGATCTTTAATGATAATAATTACTCCTATGATTATGAACATGAATATGCTTTGTGAGTAGTTAGATTTGTTCCTGAGGATATGGAAAAAGTCTTGTTATAAGTAATCATGTGAATTTGGTATTCGTTCGATATTTTGTTGAGATGTATGTTGTCTCTCCTCTAGTGGTGTTATGTGAACGTCGACTACACAACACTTCACCATGATTTGGGCCTAGGGGAAGGCATTCGTAAGGGAGTCCTGGATTAGGGGGTCCTCGGATGGTCGGGCTATGTGATATGGGCCGGACTAATGGGCCGTGAAGATACAAGACTGAAGCCCCCCCCCCCCCGTGTCCGGATGGGACTCTCCCTTCCGTGGATGGCAAGCCTGGCGTTCGGATATGAAGTTTCCTTTCTCTGTAAACCGACTTTGTACAACCCTAGGCCCCTCCGGTGTCTATATAAATCGGTGGGTTTAGTCCATAGAGGCAATCATAATCATATAGGCTAGACATCTAGGGTTTAGCCATTACGATCTCGACGTAGATCAACTCTTGTAAACCCTGTACTCATCAAAGTCAATCAAGCAGCAAGTAGGGTATTACCTACATTAAGAGGGCTCGAACCTGGGTAAACATTGTGTCTCCTGTCTCCTGTTATCCTCGATCCTCAGACGCACAGTTCGGGACCCCCTACCTGAGATCAGCCGGTTTTGACACCGACATTGGTGCTTCCATTGAGAGTTCCTCTGTGTCGTCAATAGAAGGATTGATGGCTCGCCTTGTCGTCAACAAAAAATCACCACTGGAAGGGCCCTAGCTCCTGGGCAGATCCTCCAACTCGGCAGTTTTTCCGTGGACGCCCGCTCGGCAGTTAAGCCAAAGCCGGTCCCCCAAACTGCCAAAAATCATCTCCGCATTGGCCTCGAACACTCCGACAAGATGGATCCGGCAGATGTTTCATCTTTGAATGAACTGCTAGATCGCATTGCCGCCCTGGGGGTCGTAACAAACTATGATCGGATCGGGCTTAAACCCGATCAAAGGGAAATCAAGTCCCCGCCGATCACCCATCTGGTTGCGATTGTGGAGGAGGAAGCCAAGGATAACTCTCCCCCTACACCGAGAACAAGCTACGTTCGGATTTTCGAGCCCTGCGAGCCGGATACCCATCTTCGGGAAGAGACTCCCTGTCCTCCGAACATAGAACCAGGCGTCGAGCCTGAAAACCCCCAGGGTACTCCGGATCCTGGGCCAGTGATCTTAGAGATTCTTAAAACTCCGGATCCCCCAGTGGGTCAGGGTTCGGATTTAAACCCGCCCACCCACCACAAGCAATATTGCCCAAGCAATTCTGGTCCCCCGGACATATGCGACCTAATGTATGTACGACAACAACCTCAGGAAATAGTCCATCACTTTTGGTCTAGATTCCTCCTTGTTAAAAACAAGATCAAGGATTGTTGTGATGACGACACGGTTTCAGTATTTTGCCGCAATTGTATGGATGAGGGTATCCTCAATGCCCTCAACCGACACCGCATAGCACACTTCACAGATTTGGCACACATAGTACAGAAGTATTGCGCCATGGAAAGCGCCTGGAAAGCCCAGACAGCCCGGCGAGACCCGCCCGCCTTCAAGCCTCCCATCGCACGAGCAAAAAGGATGCACCCTCACGGGGCACCTAATCTTCATCCCATGGACAAGCAAATCAAGCCCTTAGCGGGACATAGAACTGTCTTTGAGGAATGGCTCGACAAGCCCTATCAGATACACACAATGCCGAATACCGAACCAGCACACAACCTTCGGGCGTGTTGGATACTCCGGCAGGTGGCTAAGAGCGGTGAGACTATCCTCACCAACACCACCCCAGAGAATTCCTCTTCGAAGGATGATGATCTCAATGTATTTATGGTCTACGAGACTTTTTCTTCAAATAATTGGTGCAAAAGGGCGCTCCGCAGCCTCGCCGAAGTTAACCAAGCCGCAATAAATCCTTGGAATGACATGGCAATTACTTTCAACACCAACGATGAACCAAGGGCCTGATCAGTCCGAGCACCAGCCGCTTTGGTCCTAAACCCAATTATGGACGGCTTTTGACTCACTAAGGTGCTCATGGACGGTGGCAGTGGACTGAACCTTATCTACAAGGACACGCTTGATAAAATGCATATAGACAAGAGCCGCATCGAGTAGAGCAGTACAACCTTTTGAGGCATTATCCCCAGTCGCGAAGCACGATGCTCGGGGAAAATTAAACTCGATGTGGTATTCGACACGCTAGAGAAATACATGTCCTAAGAGTTAATCTTCCATGTGGCACCTTTCAACAGCGGATATCATGCCCTATTGGGGCGAGACACACTCACACGCTTTCAAGCCATACCCCATTACGGGTACATGAAGCTCAAAATTCCCGGGCCCAACGGAGTTATCACTATCACCAGTGATCCGGACATAGCACTCTACACCGAAAACAAAGCCGCATCCCTGGCCCTCGAGGCACTATCCGAGGCCCTTGCGGCCGAGGAGCTCACCGCTTTGCGTTCCATAGTGGATAGAGATGACATAATCCTTGATAAAAGGCCTATGTCCACTTCTTTCAAGCCAGCAAACGAAATAGTCAAATTCCAAGTCCACCCGATGGATCCTAATAAAACAACAGCCATTGGAGCACAGCTGGACCCGACGGTCGACGCTGCTCTAAGAGCATTCCTGCGTGAGAATTGGGACATCTTTGCCTAGCATCCTTCAGATATGCTAGGAATCCCACGTAGACTGGTCGAACACAGCCTCAACATAATAAAGGGATTCAAGCAAGTTAAGCAAACACTACTGTAATTTTCCGAACCCAAGCGACAAGCTATGGGGGAGGAGCTAGCCAAACTACTTGGAGCCAGGTTCATTAGAGAGATAAAACACCCGAATTGGCTAGCGAACCTGGTCATGGTACCAAAGAAGGACAAATCCTGGCGCCTTTGTGTCAATTTCAAAGACCTCAATAAGGCCTGCACTAAGGACCCTTCCCACTGCCCCGCATTGACCAAATCATCGCTGCAACTGCAGGACACGATTCACTGTGTTTTCTCGATGCATACTCCGGATACCATCAGATTAAGATGAAGGAATCCGATCAGGCCGCAACGACATTTATCACTCCGTACGGGCCTTTCTGCTTTAACACTATGCCTTTTGGACTCAAAAACGCCGACGCTACTTACCAACACATGATTCAAACATGCTTGGAAAAACTAATTGCCAAGACGGTGGAGGCATATGTCGATGATGTAGTGATCAAAAATAAACATGTCGAATCATTGGTGGATGACTTGCGTCTTACATTTGACAACGTTTGAACTTATGGCATACGGCTCAATTCGGAAAAACGCGTTTTCGGCATTCCGGCCGGAAAGCTGCTCAGGTTCATTGTTTCTAATAGAGGAACCAAAGCAAATCCGGCCAAAATCCGAGCCTTTTCACAGTTGGCAATACCAACAGACCTAAAGCAGGTCCAAAAACTAGCTGGGTGCGTGGCATCCTTGAGCCACTTTATCTCCAGATTGGGAGAGAAGGCGCTGCCGCTATATCGCCTGCTTTGATGTACCGACCACTTTGAGTGGACGGACGCAGCAACAACCGGTTTGGAGGAAATGAAAACTTTGCTAGCAAACAACCCAATCCTTGCTGCACCAAACATCGACAAACCTATGTTATTGTACATATCTGCAACTCGCCAGGTGGTGAGCATAGTACTCGTCGTTGAATGAGAGGAAGAGGGACATAAATTCCCACTCCAAAAACCCGTATACTACGTATCAGCGGTTCTCACACCATGCAAATCCCGATACCCGCACTATCAAAAGATAGCCTATGCAGTTTTCATGGCATCTTGGAAGCTGCGACACTAATTTCAAGAGTGCTCGATCATGGTGGCCTCCGAGGTACCACTCAATGATATAATAAACAATCGAGACGCCACCGGCCGCATTGCAAAATGGGCCATTGAGCTCTTACCATTTGAAATAACGTACAAACCACACCGTGCTATTAAATCTTAGGTGTTGGCCGACTTTGTCGCCGAATGGACGGAGGCCGAACTCCCTAAAGAGTACGGAACATACTCCAACTGGGTGATGTACTTCGACGGCTCCAAAATGTTAGCCGGATTGGGGGCCGGTGTCATCCTAATATCCCCTACAGGGGACATAGTCTGTTACGTATCACAAATCATGTATATGGACTCCAACAATGTAGCCGAATATGAGGTGCTACTGCATGGTCTCCGGAAGGCCGTTTCTATGGGCATACAACGCCTCGAGGTGCGCAGGGACTCGAACCTCGCAATATCCCAAATAAACAGAGAATTCCATGGAACAGATCCAAAGATGCCGGCTTACTGCAACGCCGTACTTAAAACATCAGCTCGATTCGAGGGGCTCGAGTTTCATCATGTGGCCCGAGACAGTAACCAAGTAGCGGACATCCTTGCTAGAATGGGTGCTAAATGCGACCCCGTCCCACCTAACACCTTCGTCGAAAAGGCTCTTTAAGCCATCCGTGGTATGGCAGGACGAGAGCGGAAATACCAGTCCGGCGCCGATCACACCCCCGGATGCCGAACATGATTCGGATATCATCGGGGGCTCGGGCATAGAACCAACACCTTCCGCCCATGTAATCATGGCGGTAATCGCTCCATGGCCGAACCTTTCTTGGCCTACCTTAATAGGCGGGAGCTCCCTGATGACCAGAATGAGGCTCGTCGTATTGTTCGACACTCGAAAGCCTACAAAGTTCATGAAGGAGAGCGCTACAAGAAGGAGTCCTTCAAAGATGTATCCCCGAAGAGGAGGGGTGGGAACTCTTGGCCGAAATACATGCTGGCCTCGGCGGCCATCACGCTGCAGCTCGGGCCCTTGTAAGCAAGGCCTTTTATACATGTTTCTTCTGGCCGACAGCCCGTGCAGATGCACAGTCCCTTGTACAGCGCTGTGTCGGGTGCCAGCTCTTTGCCAATGAAAGCCATATGCCACCCACAGTCCTAAGAACAATACCCATTACTTGGCCTTTCGCGGTCTGGGGGCTAGAATGGTCGGACTCCTTAAAGGGGGAAGCCATAAGAAGAAATATTTACTGGTTATGGTGGATAAATTCACTAAGTGGATAGAGGCCAAACCACTAAAAACGGCCGAAGCCGGACCGGTGATAGATTTTATCTCTGGGTGTTGTACACCATTACGGTGTCCCGCATAGTATTATTACTGACAATGGCTCTAACTTCACAACCAATGAGGTGAAAAATTTGTGTGCTAATCTAGGTATTAAACTCGATTACGCCTCCGTGTATCACCCCCAAACAAATGGTCAAGTTGAACGGGCCAATGGCCTTATAATGAGAGGCATCAAACCCAGACTAGTGTGATCCCTAAAGGAGTCGGATAAACACTGGGTCTAGGAGCTCGACTCTGTACTTTGGGGGTTGTGGACCATGCCCAATTGCACGACCAGATACACAGTGTTCTTCATAGTGTACGAAGAAGAGGCTGTCTTGTCCTGTGATATTATTCATGACTCACCTTGAGTGCGCATTTATGAGGAGAAAGAGGCCGAGCTCGATCGGCAGGACGACTTAGGCGGCCTGGAGGAGGAGCGCGATGTCGCAAAAGCCCGTTCCGCATTCTACCAGCAACAATCTCGAAGATACCAAAGCAGAGAAGTGCGGGCAAAGACTTACAACGTCGGAGAACTCGTTCTACGCCTACCAGAGAAGAAAAAGGACAAGCTCAAGCCCAAATGGGAGGGTCCCATCATTATAGATGAAGTTCTCACTGGAGGAGCCTATCGCCTTCCAAAGGCATCGGAAAATCGCTTAGAGCCGAACCCATGGAACACTGCCAGGCTCCGAAGATTCTACGCCTAAGTCCGGACACATACCTTTGTTCGTTCACTTTTTCTCCATTTCAATTTTTTCTTTTTCATTTGTTTTTACGATCTCTAAGCATGTGTTCGGGTAAGCCGCACACTGGAGGTGTGTACGTCCGTAAATGTACACATCCCACCATAACTGGGGGGCTTCCCTCAATAGAAGCTTATTAATATTTTGAGCATAAAGCTCACCATATATATGTGTTGTCTGCTCATATACGTGATCTCTTCGCCATTATATGCACCTCTATGACTAAGTTTTTGCCAAGCTTGGTTGCCTGACTCCTGTGCTTATGCCCTACGTCCCCGCTTGTTCGGCTAGGGCATAAAGGGAGCACCTCTGCGATTGTTACAACCGGGTCATCCGGATATGTACCTCAGACGGGTGAAGCCGAAAGATAGCGTTGTTAAGGGAATAATTGGTCGGTGGACAAACAACGAACTACCTTCGTTTCAATAT
This sequence comes from Triticum aestivum, assembly GCF_018294505.1. Taxonomy (NCBI): domain Eukaryota; kingdom Viridiplantae; phylum Streptophyta; class Magnoliopsida; order Poales; family Poaceae; genus Triticum; species Triticum aestivum. The sequence goes on along the minus strand of NC_057806.1, from coordinate 516,045,066 downwards.
AAACTCTCAAAATACATAAACTCCGACGATTCTTTCGCACCATGGCTTAGGCATGTATAAATAAGGCATTCCGACCTAGGGAGAGGAACCCTTAATGGAAATATTCTATCTGGAAGATGTTTCTTACGATAAAAAGTAATATAACATAACTCCCCGAATACAATTTGTCTGTTCAAGCACTATGACCAGATTGCCTAGTTTCTGAATATACTTAGTGTTTACCACGTATAAAGTATCCGGAAACACTCAAACCCTTGGGGTTCGCAGTGTGAAGTGGAAGGTCTGCTGTGACAATCTTTTAAATTCTGTCTGGAGATAAATTTGATGATAAAGTACATTGTTACATGGAATCGAACGCCTACTCTTTATCTATATCATCTATCTGACTGTCCAGTTTACAGTCCCGTTGTGAAAATTTGGCGGCTATCTTCACTTGGTCATACACCAAGCTAACAGGAATTTCTTGTCCATCTGGTCCCCGAGGTCCGACCCGGGCCATATGATTTGGATCAAGTCCGGTATACCGCGTTTTCACCATGGCCCAGGCTTCTCGTGCACCTTCTCGACATGATGATGCCTTCCATAGCTAAAAGCGAAGGCGATCTCCCTTGAATAAATTCGTGAGCTCATCCATCATTCCTGGAGGAGAATCGGAGGGACATAAAGCCTTAGTCATGTTCCTCATTGCTTTTCGAGCTCGCTCGTGCACTTTGGACAGCTCTTGTAGCAAGTCGCCTTGAAATCCGGACACTTCTCCCTCGGGCCGCCTAGTTAACAAACCTACAAGAACAAATCTCGTAAGACCTTTCCATCAGAGAACCGCATGAAAGTTAGGTTAAGGGACATACTGAATATGCTGCCTTTCAGCTTTCTGTTCTCCTTCAATGCATCCGACAATTGGGCTTGTACGTCCTTTAAATCTTCGGCTTGCTTGACGTTGGCATCCTTAGCTTGTTCCTTTCATTAATGGTCCGTCTTAATACACGTTGACCAGTGGCTTCCTGCCCTTTAGCATGCTGTTTGTCCGCCTAAGCAGCCTTTAGCCTCTCCTCCAACTGATCTGCCGATCCTGCTGCCGCAAACAAAAAAATGAATATTCAAAAATCATTGTTAGCACAAAATCATATTTTCTAGACACTGTTGAGCTTACCATCTAGAGCCTTCTTGGATTTCTTCAAATTTTCCAGTTCGGCGGTGACAACAGTTAGCTTGTTCCGGCATTCTTCAAGCTCCTTGGACAACATGTTACTTTTAGCCACAAGTACAAGATAATATCAATGGCCCTTAAATTAGTTGGGCCAACTGCTTCAAGTCTCGGGGGCTACTGGCACATGATTATTGAATCTACACAAAAGTTCTTACCCGCATATCCTTTGAAAGCTGGTGAGTGGCTCCGGCAAGTCCATCCTGAGCAGCTCAGATATATGCATCCGCAGAGCTAAGGGCATTGAACGCCTCTTCGGTAAAACTTGGGTCGTGCATGGCCTATTTTTGCCGCCGATGATTCATCGCGCTGTCCACTTCGAAATTGGTGACAGACACATTATTTGAATCCTCTTGGAGATGACAATTCGACATTTTGCCCGTATCAACCCTAGTCCTTATGGTAGGGACCGGGGCCGGATTGGTCGATGCATGACAGGCGAGGTCCCCGGATATAGTCTGGTGTATGCTCTTCCTAAAGAATGGCCCAGCAAAAAACATCAAAATTCGCTCTATCCACTGAGAGCATGTTAAAAACTATACCTCTTTGGTGAAGGTGGGGGCTCGGTAGTATCACAGATTGCCCTTCTTTTCAAAGACTCGCCTTGCGCAGGCGCCGCCTTCTTAGAGGGCACCTTTGATACAGCTCGGCGAGACGAGCACCGCCCCTTCGGTGCATGAGACAGTGCAGTGGGTGAGCCGCAACAATAAACACTTTTGAAGGAGACGTCTCCTGGGTACTTACATGAGAGGAGGGTGAGGGAGTCCTGGACTAAGGGGTCCTCGGGCGTCCGTCCTGTTATCCATGGGCCGGACTGATGGGCTGTGAAGACATGAAGGCCGAAGAATGCACCGTGTCCAGATTGAACTCTACTTGGCGACCGGAGATCTCTTCTTACGTAACTGACTCCATGTAAACCCTAGATTCCCTTGGTGTCTATATAAACCGAAGGGGATAGTCCGGAAAGGACACCATATATACTCATTACCATAACCACATAGGCTAGACTTCTAGGGTCTAGCCATCACGATCTCGTGGTAGATCCACTCTTGTAACACTCATATTTATCAATATAAATCAAGCAGGACGTAGGGTTTTACCTCTATAGAGAGGGCCCGAACCTGGGTAAACATCGTGTCCCCCGTCTCCTATTACCATCGATCCTAGACGCATAGTTCGGGACCCCCTACCCGAGGTCCGCCGGTTTTGACACCGACATTGGTGCTGTCATTGAGAGTTCCATTGTGCCATCAGCAAAGGGCTCGATGCCCCCTTCGAGGGTCAGCAATGACGTTGTCTAGGCAGAAACCTTCCTCCCTGGACAGATCTTCGTATTCGGCGGCTTTGTACCGCGGGCCAACTCGCTTGGCCATCTGGAGCAGATCTACAGCTACGCCCCTGGCCATCAGGTCAAATTCGGGAGCTTGAATTACATTGCAGACATCCGTGGAGACTTGATCTTCGACTGATTCGAGACCGCGGCAACCGCTCCCCGTCGCCCCGATGAACATGGCTTAAACCTGTCATCAGGCCGCATCCAGGAGATAGCTCCCGTAGCAGCTCCGGCCTAAAATCCGGAGTAGTTCAAGTCATCCGAAGATGGGAAGCTCAACCCCATCACGGGGACCACCAATTCCACGGTGCTGGAGCCACACATAGATCCCACTTCGTACGATATCTGCATCAATGGAACCCCGGACTCGCCTCCGATGTCGAGCTCCGAACCCTACGAGCCTGCGTACGCCGAACTCGATCGGTTATCAATCTTCAAGTTCAGCGCCGCAGATGTCTTCCAATACTCGCCCATGGGCGACATACTAGACTCGCTAAAAAAACCTATCCCTGGCAGGCGACCCGTCTCCGAACTATGTTCGGTTCGAACTTACAGCGGACAATGGAGAATTTTGCTTCCCACCCGCCACCCACTTCATAGCCAATGTTAAAAATGTAACCAACACACCCGATCCCCACGCCAAAGACATCGACAGTATGAACGACGATGAAGGGCAAGGCCAGAGCTTACTACCCGCTAGACACGGGACAAGCACTTCCTGGTATGACGTGTGTATGATAGACACACCTTATGGCGCTCTCGACGATTAGATGGAGAATCCGGTCGAGGATAAACTGTCTGGTACACAGCCCGGACACTGGCGCTCTGGGCCTCATCGCCCAAGAGAAGACACCGCCAGCACCAGAGAAGACGATACTCCAGACAGCGAAGACCCTGCTGAGGTAGAATCCGAGCAGGAGGAACAGGAAGACGGGCAAGATAGCCCTGACGAACAAGCCACATGTGGGGACTCGGAGGACAGCAACTATCTCCCCCTCTCCGAGGAGGAGGAGATCCTCGGCAACGAGGATTTTACCGCAACAAAGGAACCTCTCGAGCAGGATCGCTTTAAACGCCGACTTATAGACACTTCAAGGAGCTTAAGAAAGAAGCAGATGCAGCTTCAAGCCAGCCAAGTCTTGCTCAATGATAGATGGACCGAGGTCGTGGCCGCCGAAGAATACGTCCTTAGCATCCTAGACAAAGGCCACCCCAAGAGTAGGTGGCTCCCTCGACACGATGGCAGGGCGATGGAGCCCATACCACCATCGAATAATGTGGCGGGCCGACCACAGTTCGGTCCAGACAAAACAGCAGCCCAAGCAGAGCACCATACCAACCCATCCGACATGGAGGGTAGAGCATGACACACAAGATCGATGTGCAGATCATGAAGATATACCCCGACCGATGATGATGGTCACCTAGCCGGACACTATAGAGCTGACCACGCCCGGTCCGAGCATCGTAAATGGAGTCCACCGGAGGTACTTCATAGTGTGGCCCAACATAGAGGAGCCGCACACCCCCTCTGCTTCATGGATGAAGTAATGGAACACGAATTTCCCGACGGGTTTAAAACCATTAACATCGAATCATACGATGGGACAACAGACCCCGCGCTATGCATCGATGATTACCTCCTCCATATTCACATGGCCTGCGGAGACGACCTCCACGCCCTCAAATACCTATCTCTCAAGCTTAAAGGGCCAGCTTGGTACTGGCTAAATAGTTTGCCAGAAAACTCTATTGGTAAATAGGAAGATTTGGAAGACGCCTTTCGAGACAACTTGCAGGGAACATATGTCCGGCCATTATGTGCCGATGACTTAAGTCACATTGTCCAGGAGCCCGGTGAGTCAACTAGGGAGCTCTGGACCAGGTTCTTAGTCAAAAAGAACCAAATTATCGACTGTCCGGACGCAGAAGCCCTTGCAGCCTTCAAACATAGCGTCCGGGATGAATGGCTCGCGCGTCACCTCGGCCAGGAAGGACCCAAATCCATGATAGCCCTCACCGTTCTAATGAACCGCTTCTACACGGGAGAAGACAACTAGCTTGCTCGTAAAAGCAATGACGCCAGCGGCCCGGGAACTTCCGAAATCCGATATGGCAACGGCAAGCCACGACGAACCGAACATAACAACATACGCGACACAACGGTGAATGCCGGATTTCACAATCCGAAGCCCGGTCAACGAAAGAAGCCACTAAAGGCAAACCAAGATGGACCATCCACCCTTGACAGGATATTGGACCGACCTTGTCAGATTCACGGTCACCCTGATAGGCCAGCTAATCATACCAACTGTAACTATTGGGTCTTCAAGCAGGCAGGCAAGCTTAACGCTGATCACAGGAGGAGGAGGCCACCGGGTGACAAAGACGACGGATCGGCCCGCCAGCGGAACACCAGGGGCCAGAAAAAGTTCCCCTCCGATGTTCGACCACTCCCGGAACGCAAATAGCAGTTCGGCTCCCACCACCCACCTACTGTACCGGCGAAATTCGCACCACGCGCACATCGCTACGCACTCAAGATACCATGGGCATCGGCGGGAGCACAACACAGACAACCCTACAAGCATTCCCGTAACGTTTTTTATATGTTTTCTCATTTTTTCGGTATCATCTTTAAAGAACAGGTGACCAACTGGAAAGCATCTACAACGGACTCTATTGGAGTTCGGATCCACAAACTCACCTAAGGGTTTACTTCCGTTAAGGATCCCCCTCCCCGAGGATGGTCTACGCAGACATGCGACAGGAGGTCCAAAATTACTTTTTGTAGACCGCACTCTTTATTCCAAGCCTGTACTATGCCCCTTTTCCTCTGATCCCGACCACGAGCATGTCAAATAGCCAAGTCCGTGGTTTCTATTTTCTATATATATACATAAATTTATCATTGTCACAACACTCCATTCTCAGTAAGTCTCATCCGAACCGATCTTTCATACTCCTTCAACAATAAGCACAGCCTTAACGGCTGCTCTGCAGATGCACCTCGGCATACCCTGCCAGGGGCTCGGCATGGGAATGAATGAGCTGTTAGTAAAAGTCCGAACAACTCTATAGCGTACTTCGGCATCGCAAGTTTGGCCTTATATGCATCAGCTCCAAATCATTGTCTTGGGTCAATAGTTGGGTTGCCCGACTCCTATGTTTGCTACCCTACGCTCCGCTCTATCGGCTAGGGTAGTAAACGGAGAACTACTGCGATTGTGCCCTGGCCTAGACCGGATGAGCACCTCAGTAGAGAAAGCCAAAAACTGACTGTCATGATGCGGCGAGAGCTGGTCAACCACCTGACGACTTATTGGAATCTTTAGCGATTCTCCGTGTAATACGAGGGATCTTTTTCAGATCAGAATATGTAAGGCACCACACGCCGCATACACACCAGGGGCTATGTCGTAGCCCCACCATGAAACTCCTACGGTTAAGTGAAAGTGTTAACGCCTTATAGTATGATTGCCTGGTTCACCGCATTATCACCTCCTTCATGGACCAACACGTTGGATAAAGAGTGATTAAATGCCTTTCCGAACACCCCCGTACTTCCTACGAGGGGGCTGAAGCCGACGACTGGAAAACTTTCAGATTATATTAAAACGACCGCACAGGAGGAATTCAAGCTTTTCGAGCAAAACATAAATAGATTAACTATAAAGTTGTCTTTTACAATCATCATACACCTCACTCGAACATTATGTTCTTCGAGCATTGGCCCTCAATCAAGCGGGCGGCCTCCAGGACGTCTTCAAAATAATGCTCTGGTTTCGAACGATCATCGCCTTTGGGCAGACCCTTCGTCGCGACATCGATGGCCTTCATCTTCCCCCAGAATGTCTTGACTCGGGCAAGGGCCATCCATGCACCTTCAATGCACGCCAATCGCTTCGCAGCGTCGATTCGCGGCACCACATCGACAAGCTTCTGCACCAAACCGAAATAGCTACTCAGCACAGGCTCTGTTGGCCACAACCAGATTATAACATCCTTCATGGCACCGCCAGATACCCTATGAAGTTCAGCCCATTGGGACATCTGTTCATTGAGCAGCAGCTAGAAAGAAGAAGTCTATAGAATGTTTGGCACTAAATCTTTGAATGATGAGCATGACTGCAATGTTGTTAGTATGAACTCTTTGAATATCCATAGTACTAATGATGATTGCACTAGTTATGATGAAAATATCTCTTATAAGCATGTTGATTTTTGTGGAGTGCATAGATTTTGCAAGTACATACCAAATAAGGAAAATGGATTTTGCAAGAGGCATAAGTATTTGGAAACTAAATGGTTGCAAGAAAGGCTAAATGTTAGTGCTGAAAATTTAAAATATTTTAGCCATACTTGTGAACTTTGCAATGAACATGGTCATTTAAATATCAAATGCAAATTGTTTCATGATCGAATCGTGTTGATACGTCTCCAACGTATCTATAATTTTTGATTGCTCCATGCTATATTATCTACTGTTTTGGACATTATTGGGCTTTATTATCCACTTTTATATTATTTTTGGGACTAACCTATTAACCGTAGGCCCAGCCCAGAATTGTTGTTTTTTTGCATGTTTTATGGTTTCAAAGAAAAGGAATATCAAACTGAGTCCAAATGGAATGAAACCTTCGGGAACGTAATTTTCTTAATGAATAAGACTAGAGAGACTTGGACCCTACGTCAAGAAAAGAAACAGGAGGCCACGAGGTGGGGGGCGCGCCCACCCCCACTAGGCGCACCCTCCACCCTCGTGGGCCCCATGTTGCTGCACCGACGTAGTCCTTCCTCATATATATACCTACGTACCCCCAAACGATCAGATACGGAGCCAAAAACCTAATTCCACCTCCGCAACTTTCTGTATCCATGAGATCTCATCTTGGGGCCTGTTCCGGAGCTCCGCCAGAGGATAGCCCCTCCGATGAAGTGTGAGTAGTTTACCTCGGACCTACGGGTCCATAGTTATTAGCTAGATGGCTTCTTCTCTCTTTTTGGATCTCAATACAATGTTCTTCCCCTCTCTTGTGGAGAACTATTCGATGTAATCTTCTTTTTGTGGTGTGTTTGTTGAGACCGATGAATTGTGGGTTTATGATCAAGTCTATCTATGAATAATATTTGAATCTTCTCTGAATTCTTTTATGTATGATTGGTTATCTTTCCAAGTCTCTTTGAATTATCAGTTTGGTTTCGCCTACTAGATTGATCTTTCTTGCAATGGGAGAAGTGCTTAGCTTTGGGTTCAATCTTGCGGTGTCCTTTGCCGGTGATAGTAAGGGCAGCAAGGCACGTATTGTATTGTTGCCATCGAGGATAACAAGATGGGGTTTTCTTCATATTGCATGAGTCTATCCCTCTAGATCATGTCATCTTGCTTAATTCGTTAATCTGTTTTTAACTTAATACTCTAGATGCATGCTGGATAGCGGTCGATGAGTGGAGTGATAGTAGTAGATGCAGGCAGGAGTCGGTCTACTTGTCTCGGACGTGATGCCTATATACATGATCATACATAGATATTCTCATAACTATGCTCAATTCTGTCAATTGCTCAACAGTAATTTGTTCACCCACCGTAGAATACTTATGCTCTTGAGAGAAGCCACTAGTGAAACCTATGGCCCCCGGGTCTATCTTTATCATATTGATCTCCTACTACTTAGTTATTTCCTTTGCTATTTCCTTTGCCTTTATTTTACTTTCCATCTTTATCATAAAAATACGAAAAACATTATCTTATCATATCTATCAGATCTCACTCTCGTAAGTGGCCTTATAGGGACTAACAACCCCTATTTGCATTGGTTGCGAGGATTTATTTGTTTTGTGCAGGTGCAAGGGACTCGCGCGTAGCCTCCTACTGGATTGATACCTTGGTTCTCAAAAACTGAGGGAAATACTTACGCTACTTTTCTGCATCATCCCTTCCTCTTCAGGGAAAACTAACGCAGTGCTCAAGAGGTACCACGTGTCCAAAAATTGTGATGACTTGATTTCCCTTGCACATCATAATGAACTTAGTTTGCTTTTGGGTTATGAAGAAATGAAACGTCAAACTAAGATTATTCCAGAATATAACCTCAAGAAATTCCTCAATATTGATCGAGAAGAATTTTATATGTATTGTGCGGTGAATTGCATTGAAAATCCTTATATTGCCAATTACATAAAGAAAAGAAAACAAATAGAGGATGAAGAGAATACTAATGAAAGGGAAGAGGCTTCCCAATATCCTCCTATTATTTCTTATGATGAATCAGGTAATGAGGAGGAGCCTTCTATTCAACCAATCTCATCAATAAGGATCTCAAAAAAGAGGATTGAACCCACACATGATGTGAAGAAGAAAAAGAAAAGACGGAGAAGCAAAGGTAGAAAGGTTTCTCTCCCAAATGATGTTGCCGCTATTACTCATTGTGATGATGATAATTTCTATACTATTGGTGCCATCCATACTATTAATGATGAGAGTGATTATGCTTATGATATGAAAATGCCCAATCTTGGGGATGCTATGTTTCATGAAGATGATGTCTTTGAGAATATATTTGCTGCAATTAATGTTTGCCCCAAGCTTGGGGATGTTACGTTTAATGAAGATGATACTTTTAGTCTCCCAAGTTTTGATATGCAAATTTATAATGATGATAGCATGCCTCCTACTTATGATGATTATAATTATGAAAGTGGATTTGGAGTGGTCATGACTTTATTTAGTAATGATTCCACTATCTTGGAAGAGGTTTCAATTTATTATGATGAGAACAAAGTTGATGCTTATGATGATTACTGTGATGATACTTATGCTATAAAAAGTAGAGATGATTATATTTATAAAACTTGTCATGATTACGATTACCTTTTTTCTGAACATTACACCTTTAATATGGAAACAATTTATAGTATTCGAGTCTCTTATGATACTCCCACTATTCCGATTGAGAAGAATTTTGCTTATGTAGAGAGTAGTAAATTTTCTATGCTTGCAGATCATGAAAAGAATGCTTTAGGTGCTGGTTATATTGTTGAATTAATTCATGATGCTACTGAAAATTATTATGAGGGAGGAATATATGCTTGTAGGAATTGCAATAATATCAAGTTTCCTCTCTATGTGCTTAAAGTCTTGAAGTTATGCTTGTTTTACCTTCCTATGCAAGTTGATTCTTGTTCCCACAAGTTTTTTGCTCACAAAATCCCTATCATAGGAAGTGGGTTAGACTTAAATGTGCTAGTCATATTCTTCATCACGCTCTCATTAATTTTCAATTCCTATCTTTTATGTGAGCATCATTGAAATCATCATGCGTAGCTAGGGGAGTTAAACGTTAGGGCTTGCTGGGAGGCAACCCAATATTATTTTTGTTCCTTGCTTTTTGTTTATGTTTAGTAATAAATAATTCATCTAGAATCTTTTTAGATGTGGTTTTCTATTTTAATTAGTGTTTGTGCGAAGTCGAACCTTTGGGAAGACTTGGGTGAAGTCTTTGCGATCTTGCTGTAAAAAACAAAAACTTTAGCGCTCACGAGATTAGCTGCCATTTTTTATTGGAGAGTGATATTTAGTTAATTATTTTTGAAGATGATTAATAGACAAATTCCTCATGTACACAAAGTTATTTGAGAATTTTATGAGTTCCAGAAGTATACGTTTGATCCAGATTACTACAGACTGTTCTGTTTTTGACAGATTCTGTTTTCAATGTGTTGTTTGCTTATTTTGATGAATCTATGAGTAGTATCGTAGGGTATGAACCATAGATAAGTTATAATACAGTAGGTTTAACACCAATATAAGTAAATAATGAGTTCATTACAGTACCTTGAAGTGGTGTTTTGTTTTCTTTCGCTAATGGAGCTTATGAGTTTTCTGTTAAGTTTTGTGTTGTGAAGTTTTCAAGTTTTGGGTGAAGATTCGATGGACTATGGAAAAAGGATTGGAAAGAGCCTAAGCTTGGGGATTCCCAAGGCACCCCAAGGTAATATTAAAGGACAACCAAGGGCCCAAGCTTGGGGATGCCCCAGAAGGCATCCCCTCTTTCGTCTTCCTTCATCGGTAACTTTACTTGGAGCTATATTTTTATTCACGACATGATATATGTTTTGCTTGGAGCGTCATTTTATTTTCTTTTGTTTTGCTTGCTGTTTGAATAAAATACAAAGATATGAAATTATTAAATGTTAGGGAGTCTTCACATATTTGCATAATTATTCGACTACTCATTGATCTCCACTTATATCTTTCGGAGTAGTTTGTCATTTGCTCTAGTGCTTCACTTATATCTTTTAGAGCACGGCGGTGGTTTTATCTTATAGAAATAATTGATATCTCATGCTTCACTTATACCATTTTGAGAGTCTTTAGAACAGAACGGTAATTTGCTTTGGTTATGAATTTAGTCCAAATATGATGGGCATCCAAGAGGGATAAAATAAAAACTTTCATATAAAGTGCATTGAATACTATGAGAAGTTTGATACTTGATAATTGTTTTGAGATATGAACATAGTTATATTACAGTTGTGCTAGTTGAGTAGTTGTGAATTTGAGAAATACTTGTGTTAAAGTTTGTGATTCCCGTAGCATGCATGTATGGTGAACCGTTATGTGATGAAGTCGGAGCATGATTTATTTATTGATTGCCTTCCTTATGAGTGGCGGTCGGGGACGAGCGATGGTCTTTTCCTACCAATCTGTCCCCCTAGGAGCATGCGAATAGTACTTTGTTTCGATAACTAATAGATTTTTGCAATAAGTATGTGAGTTCTTTATGACTAATGTTGATTCCATGGATTATACGCACTCTCACCCTTCCATCATTGCTAGCCTCTCTAGTACCGCACAACTTTCGCTGATACCATAAACCCACCATATAGCTTCCTCAAAACAGCCACCATACCTACCTATTATGGCATTTCCATAGCCATTCTGAGATATATTGCCATGCAACTTTCTACCATTCTGTTTATTATGACACGCTCCAACATTGTCATATTGCTTTGCATGATCATGTAGTTGACATCGTATTTGTGGCAAAGCCACAGTTCATAATTTTCGTACATGTCACTCATGCATCATTGCACATCCCGGTACACCGCCGGAGGCATTCACATAGAGTCATATCTTGTTCTAAGTATCGAGTTGTAATTTTTGAGTTGTAAGTAAATAAAGTGTGATGATCATCATTATTAGAGCATTGTCCCCAGTGAGGAAAGGATGATGGAGACTATGATTCCCCCACAAGTCGGGATGAGACTCCGGACGAAAAAAAGAGAAAGGCCATAAAAAAAGAAAGAAGGTCCAAAAAACTGAGAGAAAAAGAGAGAAGGGACAATGTTACTATCCCTTTTCCACACTTGTGCTTCAAAGTAGCACCATGATATCCATGATAGAGAGTCTCCTATGATATCACTTTCATATGCTAGTGGGAATTTTTCATTATAGAACTTGGCTTGTATATTCCAATGATGGGCTTCCTCAAAATGCCCTATGGCTTCGTGAGCACGCAAGTTGGATGCACACTCACTTAGTTTCTTTTGTTGAGCTTTCATACACTTATAGCTCTAGTGCATCCGTTGCATGGCAATCCCTACTCACTCACATTGATATCTATTAGTGGGCATCTCCATAGTCCGTTGATACGCCTAGTTGATGTGAGACTATCTTCTCCTCTTTTGTCTTCTCCACAACCACCATTCTATTCCACCATATAGTTCTATATCCATGGCTCACGCTCATGTATTGCGTGAAGAATGAAAACATTTGAGAACATCAAAAGTATGAAACAATTGCTTGGCTTGTCATCGGGGTTGTGCATGATTTAAATATTTTGTGGTGAAGATGGAGCATAAGCAGACTATATGATTTTGTAGGGATAACTTTCTTTGGCCATGTTATTTTGAGAAGACATAATTGCTTAGTTAGTATGCTTGAAGTATTATAATTTTATGTCAATATTAAACATTTGTCTTGAATCTTATGGATCTGAACATTCATGCCACAATAAAGAGAATTACTTAGAGAAATATGTTAGGTAGCATTCCACATCAAAATTCTGTTTTTATAATTTACCTACTCGAGGACGAGCAGGAATTAAGCTTGGGGATGCTGATACGTCTCCAACAATCTATAATTTTTGATTGTTCCATGCTATTATATTATCTATTTTGGATGTTATTGGGCTTATTGTTACACTTTTATATTATTTTTGGGACTAATCTATTAACCGGAGGCCCAGCCCAAATTGTTGTTTTCTTGCCTATTTTAGGGTATCGATGAAAAGGAATATCAAATGGATTCCAAACGGAATGAAACCTTCGGGAGCGTGATTTTCTCAACAGAAGCAATCCAGGAGACTTGGAGCATACATCAGGCAAGCAACGAGGCAGCCATGAGGCAGGGGGCGCGCCCTCCACCCTCGTGGCCCCCTTGTTGCTCCACTGATGTACTTCTTCCTCCTATATATATATATCCATATACCACCCAAACATCGAAGAGCAAAAAAGATTGGGAGTTCCGCCATCAGAAGCCTCCGTAGCCACCAAAAACCAATCTAGACCCGTCCCGCACCCTGCCGGAGGGGAGGATCCCTCTCCGGTGGCCATCTTCATCATCCCGGTGCTCTCCATGACGAGGAGGGAGTAGTTCTCCCTCGGGGCTAAGGGTATGTACCAGTAGCTATGTGTTTGATCCCTCTCTCTCTCTCTCGTGTTCTTGAGGTGGTACGATCTTGATGTATCACGAGCTTTGCTATTATAGTTGGATCTTATGATGTTTCTCCCCCTCTACTCTCTTGTAATGGATTGAGTTTTCCCTTTGAAGTTATCTTATCGGATTGAGTCTTTAAGGATTTGAGAAACTTGATGTATGTCTTGCACGTGCTTATCTGTGGTGACAATGGGATATCATGTGATCCACTTGATGTATGTTTTGGTGATCAACTTGCGAGTTCCGTGACCTTGTGAACTTATGCATAGGGGTTGACACACGTTTTTGTCTTGACTCTCTGGTAGAAACTTTGGGGCACTCTTTGAAGTTCTTGTGTTGGTTGAATAGATGAATCTGAGATTGTGTAACGCATATCGTATAATCATACCCACGGATACTTGAGGTGACATTGGAGTATCTAGGTGACATTAGGGTTTTGGTTGATTTTTGTCTTAAGGTGTTATTCTAGTACGAACTCTATGATAGATTGAACAGAAAGAATAGCTTCGTGTTATTTTACTACAGACTCTTGAATAGATCGATCAAAAAGTATAACTTTGAGGTGGTTTCATACCCTACCATAATCTCTTCGTTTTTTCTCCGCTATTAGTGACTTTGGAGTGACTCTTTGTTGCATGTTGAGGGATAGTTATATGATCCAATTATGTTATTATTTTTGAGAGAACTTGCACTAGTGAAAATATGAACCCTAGGCCTTGTTTCAACACATTGCAATACCGTTTACGCTCACTTTTATCATTATTTACCTTGCTGTTTTTATATTTTCAGATTACAAAAACCTATATCTACCATCCATATTGCACTTGTATCACCATCTCTTCGCCGAACTAGTGCACCTATACAATTTACCATTGTATTGGGTGTGTTGGGGACACAAGAGACTCTTTGTTATTTGGTTGCAGGGTTGTTTTAGAGAGACCATCTTCATCCTACGCCTTCCACGGATTGATAAACCTTAGGTCATACACTTGAGGGAAAATTGCTATTGTCCTACAAAGCTCTGCACTTGGAGACCCAACAACGTCTACAAGAAGAAGGTTGTGTAGTAGACATCAAGCTATTTTCTGGCGCCATTGCCGGGGAGGTTAGCGCTTGAAGGTATATCTTTAGATCTTGCAATCGAATCTTTTAGTTTCTTGTTTTAGCACTAGTTTAGTTTGTAAAAGAAAACTACAAAAAAAGGGAATTGAGTTTGCCTCATACGCTTCATCTTTTTAATATCTTTAGTGAGAATGATGGAAAGGAAAATTGTGCTCAAGTGCTAGAAGAAGAAGTCTATAGAATGTTTGGCACTAAATCTTTGAATGATGAGCATGATTGCAATGTTGTTAGTATGAACTCTTTGAATATCCATTGTACTAATGATGATTGCACTAGTTATGATGAAAATATCACTTATAAGCATGTCGATTTTTGTGGAGTGCATAGAGTTTGCAAGTACATACCAAATAAGGAAAATAGATTTTGCAAGAGGCATATGTATTTGGAAACTAAATGGTTGCAAGAAAGGCTAAATGTTAGTGCTGAAATTTAAAATATCTTAGCCATACTTGTGAACATTGCAATGAACATGGTCATTTAAAGATCAAATGCAAATTGTTTCATGATCGAATCGTGTCCAAAAATTGTTATGACTTGATTTCCCTTGCACATCATAATGAACTTAGTTTGCTTTTGGGTTATGAAGAAATGAAACGTCAAACTAAGATTATTCCAGAATATAACCTCAAGAAATTCCTTGATATTGATCTAGAAGAATTTTATATGTATTGTGCGGTGAATTGCATTGAAAATCCTTATATTGCCAATTACATACAGAAAAGAAAGCAAATAGAGGATGAAGAGAATACTAATGAAAGGGAAGAGGCTTCCCAATATCCTCCTATTATTTCTTATGAGAATCAGGTAATGAGGAGGAGCCTTCTATTCAATGAATCTCATCAATAAGGAGCACAAAAAAGAGGATTGAACCCACACATGATGTGAAGAAGAAAAATAAAAGACAGAGAAGCAAAGGTAGAAAGGTATCTCTCCCAAATGATGTTGCTACCATTACTCATTGCGATGATGATAATTGCTATACTATTGGTGCCATCCATACTATTAATGATGAGAGTGATTATGCTTATGATATGAAAATGCCCAATCTTGGGGATGCTATGTTTGATGAAGATGATGTCTTTGAGAATATATTTGCTGCAATTAATGTTTGTCCCAAGCTTGGGGATGTTACGTTTAATGAAGATGATACTTTTAGTCTCCCAAGTTTTGATATGCAAATTTATAATGATGATAGCATGCCTCCTACTTATGATGATTATAATTATGAAATTGGATTTGGAGTGGTCATGACTTTATTTAGTAATGATTCCACTATCTTGGAAGAGGTTTCAATTGATTATGATGAGAACAAAGTTGCTGCTTATGATGATTACTGTGATGATACTTATGCTATAAAAAGTAGAGATGATTATATTTATAAAACTTGTCATGATTATGATTACCCGTTTTCTGAACATTACTCCTTTAATATGGAAACAATTTATAGTATTCGAGTCTCTTATGATACTCCCACTATTTCGATTGAGAAGAATTGTGCTTATGTAGAGAGTAGTAAATTTTCTATGCTTGCAGATCATGAAAAGAATGCTTTAGGTGATGGTAATATTTTTGAATTCATTCATGATGCTATTGAAAATTATTATGAGGGAGGAATATATGCTTGTAGGAATTGCAATATTATCATGTTTCCTCTCTATGTGCTTAAAGTCTTGAAGTTATGCTTGTTTTACCTTCCTATGCAAGTTGATTCTTCTTCCCACAAGTTGTTTGCTCACAGAATCCCTATGCATAGGAAGTGGGTTAGACTTAAATGTGCTAGTCATATTCTTCATGATTCTCTCTTTATGTTTCAATTCCTATCTTTTATGTGAGCATCATTGAAATCATCATGCGTAGCTAGGGGCGTTAAACGTTAGCGCTTGTTGGGAGCCAACCCAATCTTATTTTTTTCCTTGCTTTTTGTTTCTGTTTGGTAATAAATAATTCATCTAGAATCTTTTTAGACGTGGTTTTTTGTTTTAATTAGTGTTTGTGCCAAGTAGAATCTTTGGGAAGACTTGGGTGAAGTCTTTGCGATCTTGCTGTAAAAAACAGAAACTTTAGCGCTCACGAGATTAGCTGCCATTTTTTATTGGAGAGTGCTATTTAGTTAATTATTTTCGAAGATGATTAATAGACAAATTCCTCTTGTACACGAAGTTATTTGAGAATTTTATGAGTTCCAGAAGTATACGTTTGATCCAGATTACTACAAACTGTTCTCTTTTTGACAGATTCTGTTTTCTATGTGTTGTTTGCTTATTTTGATGAATCTATGAGTAGTATCGTAGGGTATGAGCCATAGAGAATGTAACATCCCAAAATTCTAAATTTTGGAATGTTATATTAAATAAATAATTGTGATTGTTGTGTGGTTGATTGTGTGAAATTGAGTGGAAATAGAAACCTTTTTGAAAGTTGAATGAGAGGGAATAAAAGGACTTTCCCAAAACTTTTCATTTTGAATTTTGATCTCCATGAATTCAAATTCATTTCATCACAAAAGCCTAGAGTGGAGATAGTATGACTTCTTCGATTTAAATAAATGAAAAAAGGGGTTTTGAAGTAGATTTGAATTCCATTTGAACAATAGTCCAACTCAAAGACTTTATGCCACTCAAGGATTTTCATGAGAGAAGATAATATGACCTCTTTAAAATATATGAAATAGAGTGGGAAGTGATGAGGAGAACTTTTGAATTTCATTTGGTTCACTTTTGGAAAGTTTTTCGTTTTGAGTCTCAAAAACATTTCCATTCATTCAAATAAAATAAAGAGAGAAGGAAATAGGACTCCTTCAAATATCAGAAAGAAAATATGGAAATGGATTATGAAACCAATAGAAGTTATTTTAACAATATTTGAAATCATTTGCATCTCATGATTTATTGCATTTTGGAGTTTTCTGGGATATTCAAATATTATTTTCCACTCAAGAGAAATAAAGGAGAGAGGATAGAATGACTTCCTCAAACAAAAAGGAGCTGGAGAATTCATTATAATATTATTTGGTTTTTTGGAGTTTATTTGGTATTTATTTTCTTGGCAAAAAGTGCATTTACTGCATTAGATAAAAAAATTCAAAATTATATGTGCTGGGATTAATGTTCATTATTCTATATATTATCAATAGTGATTTTAGGAATTACTATGGAATTTTTATGAATTCGTTGGAGTTGTTTTTGACCTCACCACGTTTTCTGTAACAAAAAAACAAAAAAACACGCACGCACACCGCACTACCTGGACCGAGGCCACTTCGGCCCAGGGGCGCACCGACCGGCCCAGCCACAGGTCAGCTAGGCCAAGGCCCAGCTGTAGCGCTAGGGCAGCCAGCGGCAAGCGCCCTAGGGCCGCACGCACGAGCCGCCAGCTCCTCCCTTCGCTCGCTACCTGCTGCTGCCGCTGACGCATGGGGCCCGCCCATCGTCCCTAACCCCCCGCAGACCCCGCTGGATGAGCACACGCACGCCCAAACTTGCCGGCCGAAGCTCTAGGGATAGAGCTTATCCCTCGCTCCCCGAGCTCCTGACCGCGCCTATAAAACCCCCAAGACCCCCTCTCTCCGTTCTGCCATTTCGCTCGTCCTCTCGCACATCATAGGCGACGCCTTCGTCAGTTGGATCTCGCCGGCCGGAGCTCCGTTCGTCGGAGAAGCTCGACGACCGTAAGCCACCCCGAGGCCTCAAACTCCGTCAAACTACTCCCCATGTTCTTCCGCACCTAGTTGACATCTCATTTTGCCCCTAGTTTCGCTAGAGACGCTGTCCCCACGACCTGCGTCCTCGCCGGAGCACGGAGACACCGCACTTCGCTCCGCCCGTCCTGGTCACCCCGATGCGTGCCGTCGCCACCACCGGACTGCCCACGTCGTGCTCGTCCCGTTCGTCTCCTCCCCCGCCGCCGAGGAGCACCGCCGCCACCACCCGTCCGCCGCCTGACGCCAGCGCTGCCGCCCCTATTCGCCGTCCTCGCTCGTTGTAAGCCGCCCGCTTCTTCCCGTTCATTTAGTTTTTTTATTAGCTCGGTTTTGTTCTAGTTCGGTTAACCACAATTTTAAATAAACCGTGCGGTTTAGTTAAAAAAACCGGTCTCCGGTTTTCATTTTTTTGCCGCGGTAGCTGTTTTGCTTAGGTAGCGGCCGTTCGCCGAATAGCTTCCGCAGCGAATGCTGCTCGGCCAGTAGGAAGCTGCCACGTGGCTAGGGACCTGGTTGCGAATAAAATTTTCATAGTCAAGTCCCTGTAAATTTCAGTTTAGCCCCTAAACTTCAAATGGTTGTATCTTTTTAATTGTAACTCCAAATTCGACGAAACCAGCGGCAAAATGTTCGTCTCGAATAGCTTTATCCAGAAAACCAACTTTGAAAACTTTTGGCCAAATTCAAATTTGAACTTTATTCAGATTTGAATTCAAACTTCAATTGACCATATCTCCTAAACCGTAGCTCCGATTGATGTGATTCTTTTTGCACCGTGTCAACGTTGCCAAACCCTATCACTTGGACCTATCTCACGATATTTTTTTCACACATTAGGATCTGTCCATAGTAGTTTTACTCGTATGCCTAGTAGGCACTATGGTCCACGTCACAATTTTTGGCACCCATGCCCTATGTTGTTTTGCACTTAGTATTTACTTTCGATAGTTAAGTCTGTTGTGTGTTCCTTTGGATTTTTCGAGTCTTTTCATGTTGCATGTTATTTGGTTCTCTGAAATGATTGCTTATGTGAATGCAATGTTTGACTATATAGATTTTCATCGGAGAGTGACGAATAGTTCTATTGAGTAAATTTCTGAGAGTGATATAATCTTCATCAACTGTTACCAGGCAAGTTCACATTTGACCATTCTTCCAATCACCTATGTTTTATATTATGCACTTAGTCCTTTTGTGGTAGGATTGCATGGTAGGATTTATTGTTGCCAGATGGCTATGCCGTTACCTAGTAGTTCATTTGAGGTAGGTCTGATCTATACAACCTTGTCACCACCGTGTAAGTTTATTTCCGCCTCGCAAATGTAGACGTGGAATTGGGAAGTGTTCATGGTGAGACATGAGTGACAAAGTAGTAATCAGGACCAAGACTTGTAAATGAACTACCTGGGCGGAGGTTTGGTTTGAATGGTGGCGAAGTACAGTGGGAGCATGCATGGGAAATCCATGGTGGTGCACCACTAGTGGTCCGTCCGCCCAGGCTCAAAGAGATCAATCGTATTCTCATGTCTAGAAGCTTACGTGTGCAGCCACAAGCCAATATGGGCTCTGGCTTAGTTGAGTAGTTAGTGTGACCCCTTCCGGGATGGGCTAGCAGATGTAGAATGATGTAGGTGTACCGGCCTATCCGTGGGTTAAGGGGGAACATTTTCGAAAGACTATGTCTCGGTCATCCTGTTCTCAAACGCCAGGCAGTGCGAGAACTTCAAGGGAGGCGATCGAGTCTTGTGGGGAAAAGTGCGCAAACCTCTGCAGAGTGTTAAAACCTAATCGATTAGCCGTGTCCCCGGTTACGGACAACTTGAGCATCTAGTAGTGGAAATGCTGGGAGATCTCATCACTCTTAATTTAAACAGTTGGGTTTAAATGAAACTTTGGGAATGGATTGAGTTGGGTTTACCAACTCATCCTATGCTATACAGTAGTGGTAGAATGATATCTTTTATTCTAGGGAAAAACTAGCTTTATGCAAAAACTAAACTTAGAGCTTTCCACCAGCCAAATTGCATGTACAAATAGGTTCATTATTCTTATGATGTGACTTGCCAGTACATTCAATGTACTGACCTACAGGGCTGCAACGTCTTATGTTGCAGGAATTTTCTACGACGAGTAAGAGTTACGTTGTAGGGTTACGGTCTACACTCAACTTGCCGTTGGCGTTGATGGGACTCCACACCCGTTCGATTGTTTCCGCTGAGACTTATGAGGTATATGTCAGTTTTACGTTATTTATACATGTGATTGCACTTTGATATATACATTGATGTACTGTGTGTGCCAGCATACCGATCCAGGGATGGCACAGATACACAGAGGCTTGGCCGTTTGAGGTCGGGTCGCTACAGATATGGTATCAGAGCACATGTTGACTGTAGGACGTGACCCTAGAAACTGGAAAGCCCTTAGGAGATTTCTCTTAAACTTTATTTTGAAAAAGGTCCTTTACCTCTCTTCTTTTCTGAGCTTTATCAAATCTTTCCTTTTACCTCAAATAGTTAGACAATACCCCGTTCACTTTGGACCACACGGAGAATGAACTGAAGCCACTCCGAGAAAGACAAGATATCAGACTTCACCATACATTAGAAGAGTTGAAGCTACAATAGTCGAAGCCTCCGAAGAATTGAAGAATTTGAAGACACTGAAGAATTCCAAGATTTATATGAACTTTAGAGGACCAAACCCCTGTTGTATACTTACGTTAGATGCGATGTTTGTGACCTGTCATTGTTTGATGTTTTTCCTAACAGCCACAAATAAAACTTATTTTCAAACTATATTGTGTGTATTGTGTGTATCTCTCTATCCCTCTTATCTCATCCCGAAACCCTTGGACCCAATAGATGATGAATGAAGATGGACTTGCATTCTCTGAACCGATCACTCAGTTGGAGGCAGAGCTATGGATTCAAAACATGGAGAATCACTTCAGGAGCAATTTGGTTGCAAGGAAGTATGAGGTTCAATATGGTCTTTAGTACTTTACAAAAAGTACTGCAACCTGGTGGAAAATGCATCAGGCCATACAAGGATGTAATGGAGCAAAAACTTGGGAGGAATTCAAGATGACTCTATTGAGGTCTCGTCTTATTCAGAAGCCCTATGGCAATAAAATGAAGAAACCTTGTGCATGCAAGATTTGTGGTGAGATAGGACATACCCATGAAGAACACAAGGATGGATGCCCTCATTGTGAAGGAAATCACCAAGGTGAAGAATGTCCAACTAGGCAGGTTACTTGTTTCTTGTGTGAAGGAACTACGCACTACCCTGCCCAGTGTCATATTTATCCCAAGGTACAAGAAATTACCAAGCAGCAGAAGGAAGCAGTGAAAGAAGCCCTCGGGGAAAGTTTAAAAGAACCTGTGATGAAGGAAGATGCTAACGACCCTGATGGAGAAAGCCTAAACAGATTTTACTCCAATGCTTGCTATTCATGTGGAGAAGAAGGACATTTTTCACAGTATTGCACGAAGGAAAGCCAAGAGTATCTGGGAAACTTCCCGACAGAAGAAGTGGAGTTTGATCGACAAGAGATAGAGGAATTGATCGGAACGAAGAAGTCGAGGAAGAGAAAGAGCATGTATCCCCAGAATAACCCAATTTCTGCAGAAAAGGACATGAGTCAAATCACTTGTTACAGGTGCAAGGATTTAGGTCATTACTCTAGCAAATGCCCAACAAGGAAGCCAAGAACCCAAGGAGCCAAGATAACCACCAGGAAGCCCCTGGATTTGTCTGAAGTCATTTGTTTATGCTGCAAAGGAGTAGGACATTTTGCGAGAGAATGTTCAGACCCGAGGAGAGCTTGAGCAGAGTAGTTGAGATCTTGATATGGGAATAAAGCATGTAATAAATATGGGATGCACTTTTATTTTCGTTGGGGATGTTGAGTTGAGTTGTGAAATGGGAATTGTAATGGTTCGTGAAGCAATAAAAGTTGATGTGGTTGGAATCTCATATGAGGTGTCATGAGTTGTTTGTTGATTGTGAGTACCTCTCTCGCTATCTCACCCAGACTAAAACCTCGAACCCATGGACAAGCTGACCCCAACTTTTCCCAGAAAAACAACCACATTTCACCCAAGGAAATACATATAGTATCCTGAGTACCCCTTCTATCTTATGCCTGCAGATGACAACCCTTTACGAGTCTTTTCTGAAGGGCCCGGAAACGATCATGACCCTGACCAGTGATCAGGATTACCCGAAGATCCTGAAGGACATGATGAAGCATATTCAACTTGAAGGAGATGCAGTTTACAAGGGTTATCCTTTCATGGAGAAGGGAGTTGAACTCTGGTATGTGGAGGTACACCTCCACCGTGTGAAGGGAGTTTGCCCAAAGACTATGGGGCAATACTTTTTCATTTCTCGAGTACCACGAGCAACATTCTTCGACTCTGTTCGTGAAGCTGCTATGGAAGCCATACGTCAGATTGGAGAAATACTAGAAGCAAGACTCCGTCACACTCAGGAATACCTGAGGGAGGTGCATGCAGAGATGATGGAGATGAAGCTAATGGCCACCACGATGAAGCAAAACATCGATGATTTGAAGGATCGCATTGCACAATTCTAGTGGGACTGAAGTATCTTCAAGAAGGACAAATGAATAAAGATGGAAGTAATGCTTGACCATACCAAACTATGTGGGTGGCAGCTTTTGTAATAGAGTACTTTTGCAATTTGAGTTTTGAGTAGTGGTTAAGGATGTAATAAAAGATTTGATATGAAGAGAATATGAATTATGGATGAACCAGTGCATTTTTTTGCGATACTTGTCTGTGTGAACACTTGACCAATGGAAAAGGAAATGTATTCCATAGAGTGGAGTTTGGACAAATGAGTTGGAGTTTGGTTTTAGTTATGATGGTTACCCCGAGAGTATGAAGTAATGAAGTACTATTGGATTTAAATGAGATGTAATGTTGGAATATGGAACAATAGTAACTCCAAGGATGAGTTAAAGATATACAAGTGTTGAAGTGGGCCATAACCCACAGGACCCAGGATTTGATAAGGAAACAAGCACAATCTTGTTGAAGAAAAGAATTCTGAAGGAAGCTGTGATTTCATCAGCATACGTTTCATAGGAGGTTACGTAAACCCGAGAGTTGTGAAGAAACGATAGAGGTTTTTTTTGGCTTGCAGAACCAATGGATTACCCAAACCCAGTTCATGGGGAAGAGAAGTTCTGCAATGCTTGTGAGGATGCCCAAGTGTTAGAATACGTGATTCACTATCTGCGTATGTGGTAATGATTCAAGTACGGGATGGATTGGCCCCCATACCGGAGACTTCTATCATGAACTATCATATGTTGATGGAAAATCAGAGAGCTTGAAAACCCTAGAAGAGTGTCGACACGACAAATCAAAAGCCTTAGAATGGCAGGACGATGGAAACCCTGTACAGGCACCTTTTGCCAATCGTAGGTTATGCGGTGAGGTTCAACCCAGACCCATTTCCTGCAGGAGAAACCAAAAATTGTTGACCACCATGAGATTTTTGATAGTTGTTTAGCATTGGCGATAGACCTATCACCTAAGAAGACTCAGTCTCGGGAGGATCTTATTTGTATGAAAGGACTCAAGTTTTTGAGGAAAAAATGGTTATGCCCTTACCGGAAGAACACCAACGAAGGAGCGATCCCGGAGAATATGAGAAGACCGACACTGTCAACGCAAAGGATGGAGTACATGAGTTTTGTTGGAACCGTAACCACGCTTCTAAGGGTGGTAGCACCCCATACCTTGTGTTGATGAATGGATTTTCAAGGAGACCCCCCCCCCAAATCTAACCTTCTTTCTAGCCTCTCCGAATCTCGAGGACGAGATTCATTTTAAGGGTGGTAGTTTGTAACATCCCAAAATTCTAAATTTTGGAATGTTATATTAAATAAATAATTGTGATTGTTGTGTGGTTGATTGTGTGAAATTGAGTGGAAATAGAAACTTTTTTGAAAGTTGAATGAGAGGGAATAAAAGGACTTTCCCAAAACTTTTCATTTTGAATTTTGATCTCCATGAATTCAAATTCATTTCATCACAAAACCCTAGAGTGGAGATAGTATGACTTCTTCCATTTAAAGAAATGAAAAAGGGGTTTTGAAGTAGATTTGAATTCCATTTGAACAATAGTCCAACTCAGAGACTTTATGCCACTCAAGGATTTTCATGAGAGAAGATAATAGGACTTCTTTAAAATATATGAAATAGAGTGGGAAGTGATGAGGAGCACTTTTGAATTTCATTTGGTTCACTTTTGGAAAGTTTTTCGTTTTGAGTTTCAAAAACATTTCCATTCATTCAAATAAAATAAAGAGAGAAGGAAATAGGACTCCTTCAAATATCAGAAAGAAAATATGGAAATGGATTATGAAACCAATAGAAGTTATTTTAACAATATTTGAAATCATTTGCATCTCATGATTTATTGCATTTTGGAGTTTTCTGGGATATTCAAATATTATTTTCCACTCAAGAGAAATAAAGGAGAGAGGATAGAATGACTTCCTCAAACAAAAAGGAGCTGGAGAATTCATTATAATATTATTTGGTTTTTTGGAGTTTATTTGGTATTTATTTTCTTGGCAAAAAGTGCATTTACTGCATTAGATAAAAAATTCAAAATTATATGTGCTGGGATTAATGTTCATTATTCTATATATTATCAATAGTGATTTTAGGAATTACTATGGAATTTTTATGAATTCGTTGGAGTTGTTTTTGACCTCACCACGTTTTCTGTAACAAAAAAAAACAAAAAAAACACGCACGCACACCGCACTACCTGGACCGAGGCCACTTCGGCCCAGGGGCGCACCGACCGGCCCAGCCACAGGCCAGCTAGGCCAAGGCCCAGCTGTAGCGCTAGGGCAGCCAGCGGCAAGCGCCCTAGGGCCGCACGCACGAGCCGCCAGCTCCTCCCTTCGCTCGCTACCTGCTGCTGCCGCTGACGCATGGGGCCCGCCCATTGTCCCTAACCTCCCGCAGACCCCGCTGGATGAGCACACGCACGCCCGAACCTACCGGCCGAAGCTCTAGGGATAGAGCTTATCCCTCGCTCCCCGAGCTCCTGACCGCGCCTATAAAAGCCCCAAGACCCCCTCTCTCTGTTCTGCCAATTCGCTCGTCCTCTCGCACATCACAAGCGCCGCCTTCGTCAGTTGGATCTCGTCGGCCGGAGCTCCGTTCGTCGGAGGAGCTCGGTGACCGTAAGCCACCCCGAGGCCTCAAACTCCGTCAAACTACTCCCCAAGTTCTTCCACACCTAGTTGACATCTCATTTTGCCCCTAGGTTCGCCAGAGACGCTGTCCCCATGACCTGCGTCCTTGCCAGAGCATGGAGACGCCGCACTTTGCTCCGCCCGTCCGGGTCACCCCGATGCGCGCCGTCGCCACCACCGGACTGCCCACGTCATGCCCGTCCCGTTCGTCTCCAACCCCGCCGCCGAGGAGCACCGCCGCCACCGCCCGTCCGCCGCCTGACGCCAGCGCCGCCGCCCGTATTCGCCGTCCTCGCTCGCTGTAAGCCGTCCGCTTCTTCCCGTACATTTAGTTTTTTTATTAGCTCGGTTTTGTTTTAGTTCGGTTAACCACGGTTTTAAATAAACCGTGCGGTTTAGTTAAAAAACCCGGTCTCCGGTTTTCATTTTTTTTGCCGCGGTAGCTGTTTTGCTTAGGTAGCGGCCGTTCGCCGAATAGCTTCCGCAGCGAATGCTGCTCGGCCAGTAGGAAGCTGCCACGTGGCTAGGGACCTGGTTGCGAATAAAATTTTCACAGTCAAGTCCCTGTAAATTTCAGTTTAGCCCCTAAACTTCAAATGGTTGTATCTTTTTAACTGTAACTCCAAATTCGACGAAACCAGCGGCAAAATGTTCATCTCGAATAGCTTTATCCAGAAAACGACTTTGAAAACTTTTGGCCAACTTCAAATTTGAACTTTATTCAGATTTGAATTCAAACTTCAATTGACCATATCTCCTAAACCGTAGCTCCGATTGATGTGATTCTTTTTGCACCGTGTCAACGTTGCCAAACCCTATCACTTGGACCTATCTCACGATATTTTTTCACACATTAGGATCTGTCCATAGTAGTTTTACTCGTATGCCTAGTAGGCACTGTGGTCCACGTCACAATTTTTGGCACCCATGCCCTATGTTGTTTTGCACTTAGTATTTACTTTCGATAGTTAAGTCTGTTGTGTGTTCCTTTGGATTTTTCGAGTCTTTTCATGTTGCATGTTATTTGGTTCTCTGAAATGATTGCTTATGTGAATGCAATGTTTGACTTTATAGATTTTCATCGGAGAGTGACGAATAGTTCTATTGAGTAAATTTCTGAGAGTGATATAATCTTCATCAACTGTTACCAGGCAAGTTCACATTTGACCATTCTTCCAATCACCTATGTTTTATATTATGCACTTAGTCCTTTTGTGGTAGGATTGCATGGTAGGATTTATTGTTGCCAGATGGCTATGCCGTTACCTAGTAGTTCATTTGAGGTAGGTCTGATCTATACAACCTTGTCACCACCGTGTAAGTTTATTTCCGCCTCGCAAATGTAGACGTGGAATTGGGAAGTGTTCATGGTGAGACATGAGTGACAAAGTAGTAATCAGGACCAAGACTTGTAAATGAACTACCTGGGCGGAGGTTTGGTTTGAATGGTGGCGAAGTACAGTGGGAGCATGCATGGGAAATCCATGGTGGTGCACCACTAGTGGTCCGTCCGCCCAGGCTCAAAGAGATCAATCGTATTCTCATGTCTAGAAGCTTACGTGTGCAGCCACAAGCCAATATGGGCTCTGGCTTAGTTGAGTAGTTAGTGTGACCCCTTCCGGGATGGGCTAGCAGATGTAGAATGATGTAGGTGTACCGGCCTATCCGTGGGTTAAGGGGGAACATTTTCGAAAGACTATGTCTCGGTCATCCTGTTCTCAAACGCCAGGCAGTGCGAGAACTTCAAGGGAGGCGATCGAGTCTTGTGGGGAAAAGTGCGCAAACCTCTGCAGAGTGTTAAAACCTAATCGATTAGCCGTGTCCCCGGTTACGGACAACTTGAGCATCTAGTAGTGGAAATGCTGGGAGATCTCATCACTCTTAATTTAAACAGTTGGGTTTAAATGAAACTTTGGGAATGGATTGAGTTGGGTTTACCAACTCATCCTATGCTATACAGTAGTGGTAGAATGATATCTTTAATTCTAGGGAAAAACTAGCTTTATGCAAAAACTAAACTTAGAGCTTTCCACCAGCCAAATTGCATGTACAAATAGGTTCATTATTCTTATGATGTGACTTGCCAGTACATTCAATGTACTGACCTACAGGGCTGCAACGTCTTATGTTGCAGGAATTTTCTATGATGAGTAAGAGTTACGTTGTAGGGTTATGGTCTACACTCAACTTGCCGTAGGCGTTGATGGGACTCCACACCCGTTCGATTGTTTCCGCTGAGACTTATGAGGTATATGTCAGTTTTATGTTATTTATACAAGTCATTGCACTTTGATATATACATTGATGTACTGTGTGTGCCAGCATACCGATCCAGGGATGGCACAGATACACAGAGGCTTGGCCGTTTGAGGTAGGTCACTACAGAGAAGTTGGAATACAGTAGGTTTAACACAAATATAAATAAATAATGAGTTCATTGCAGTACCTTGAATTGGTCTTTTGTTTTCTTTCGCTAACGGAGCTTATGAGTTTTCTGTTAAGTTTTGTGTTGTGAAGTTTTGAAGTTTTGGGTGAAGATTCGATGGGCTATGGAAAAAGGAGTGGCAAGAGCCTAATCTTGGGGATGCCCAAGGCACCCCAATGTAATATTCAAGGACAAACAAGAGCCTAAGCTTGGGGATGCCCCAGAAGGCATCCCCTCTTTTGTCTTCGTTCATCGGTAACTTTACTTGGAGCTATATTTTTATTCACGACATGATATGTGTTTTGCTTGGAGCATAATTTTATTTTATTTTGTTTTGCTTGCTGTTTGAATAAAATACCAAGATCTTAAATTATTAAATGTTATGGAGTCTTCACATAGTTGCATAATTATTCGACTACTTATTGATCTCCACTTATATCTTTCGGAGTAGTTTGCCATTTGCTCTAGTGCTTCACTTATATCTTTTAGAGCACGACGGTGGTTTTATCTTATAGAAATAATTGATCTCTCATGCTTCACTTATACCATTTTGAGAGTCTTTAGAATAGCATGGTAATTTTCTTTGGTTATGAATTTAGTCCTAATATGATGGGCATCCAAGAGGGATATAACAAAAACATTCATATAAAGTACATTGAATACTATGAGAAGTTTGATACTTGATAATTGTTTTGAGATATGAAGATAGTGATATTAGAGTTGTGATAGTTGAGTAGTTGTGAATTTGAGAAATACTTGTGTTGAAGTTTGTGATTCCCGTAGCATGCACGTATGGTGAACCGTTATGTGATGAAGTCGGAGCATGATTTATTTATTGATTGCCTTCCTTATGAGTGGCGGTCGGGGACGAGCGATGGTCTTTTCCTACCAATCTATCCCCCTAGGAGCATGTGCGTAGTACTTTGTTTAGATAACAAATAGATTTTTGCAATAAGTATGTGAGTTCTTTATGACTAATGTTGAGTCCATGGATTATACGCACTCTCACCCTTCCATCATTGCTAGCCTCTCTAGTACCGCGCGACTTTCGCCGATACCATAAACCCACCATATACCTTCCTCAAAACAGCCACCATACCTACCTATTATGGCATTTCCATAGCCATTCCGAGATATATTTCCATGCAACTGTCCACCGTTCCGTTTATTATGACACGCTCCATCATTGTCATATTGCTTTGCATGATCACGTAGTTGGCATCGTATTTGTGGCAAAGCCACCGTTCATAATTTTCGTACATGTCACTCATGCATCATTGCACATCCCGGTACACCGCCGGAGGCATTCACATAGAGTCATATCTTGTTCTAAGTATCGAGTTGTAAGTAAATAAAGTGTGATGATCATCATTATTAGAGCATTGTCCCAAGTGAGGAAAGGATGATGGAGACTATGATTCCCCCACAAGTCGGGATGAGACTCCGGACGAAAAAAAGAAAAAAAGAGAAAGACCATAAAAAAAGAAAGAAGGCCCCCAAAAAATGAGAGAAAAAGAGAGAAGGGACAATGTTACTATCCCTTTTCCACACTTGTGCTTTAAAGTAGCACCATGATCTCCATGATAGAGAGTCTCCTATGATATCACTTTCATATGCTAGTGGGAATTTTTCATTATAGAACTTGGCTTGTATATTCCAATGATGGGCTTCCGCAAAATGCCCTAGTTCTTCGTGATCAAGCAAGTTGGATGCACACCCACTTAGTTTCTTTTGTTGAGCTTTCATACACTTATAGCTCTAGTGCATCCATTGCATGGCAATCCCTACTCACTCACATTGATATCTATTAATGGGCATCTCCATAGCCCGTTGATACGCCTAGTTGATGTGAGACTATCTTCTCCTCTTTTTCTTCTCCACAACCACCATTCTATTCCACCATATAGTGCTATATCCATGGCTCATGCTCATGTATTGCGTGAAGATTGAAAAAGTTTGAGAACATCAAAAGTATGAAACAATTGCTTGGCTTGTCATCGGGGTTGTGCATGATTTAAATATTTTGTGTGGTGAAGATGGAGCATAGACAGACTATATGATTTTGTAGGGATAACTTTCTTTGGCCATGTTATTTTGAGAAGATATAATTGCTTAATTAGTATGCTTGAAGTATTATTATTTTTATGTCAATATTAAACATTTGTCTTGAATCTTATGGATCTGAACATTCATGCCACAATAAAGAGAATTACTTAGAGAAATATGTTAGGTAGCATTCCACATCAAAAATTCTGTTTTTATCATTTACCTACTCGAGGACGAGCAGTAAGTAAGCTTGGGGATGCTGATACGTCTCCAATGTATCTATAATTTTTGATTGTTCCATGCTATTATATTATCTATTTGGATGTTATTGGGCTTATTTTTACACTTTTATATTATTTTTGGGACTAACCTATTAACCGGAGGCCCAACCCAAATTGCTGTTTTCTTGCCTATTTTAGGGTTTCGATGAAAAGGAATATCAAACAGAGTCCAAACGGAATGAAACCTTCGGGAACGTGATTTTCTCAACAGAAGCAATCCAGGAGACTTGGAGTATACGTCGGGCAAGCAACAAGGCAGCCACGAGGCAGGGGGCGTGCTCTCCAGCCTCGTGGGCCCCTCGTTGCTCCACCGATGTACTTCTTCCTCCTATATATATCCATATACCCCCCAAACATCGAAGAGCAAAAAAGATAGGGAGTTCCGCCACCAGAAGCCTCCGTGGCCACCGAAAACCAATCTAGACCCGTTCCGGCACCCTGCCGGACGGGAGGATCCCTCTCCGGTGGCCATCTTCATCATCCCTGTGCTCTCCATGACGAGGATGGAGTAGTTCTCCCTTGGGGCCGAGGGTATGTACCAGTAGCTATGTGTTTGATCTGTCTCTCTCTCTCTCGTGTTCTTGAGGTGGTACGATCTTGATGTATCGCGAGCTTTGCTATTATAGTTGGATCTTATGATGTTTCTCCCCCTCTACTCTCTTGTAATGGATTGAGTTTTCCCTTTGAAGTTATCTTATCGGATTGAGTCTTTAAGGATTTGAGAACACTTGATGTATGTCTTGCACGTGCTTATCTGTGGTGACAATGGGATATCATGTGATCCACTTGATGTATGTTTTGGTGATCAACTTGCGAGTTCCGTGACCTCGTGAACTTATGCATAGGGGTTGACACATATTTTTGTCTTGACTCTCCCCTAGAAACTTTGGGGCACTCTTTAAAGTTCTTTGTGTTGGTTGAATAGATGAATCTGAGATTGTGTGATGCATATCGTATAATCATACCCACGGATATTTGAGGTGACATTGGAGTATCTAGGTGACATTAGGGTTTTGGTTGATTTGTGTCTTAAGGTATTATTCTAGTATGAAATCTATGATAGATTGAACAGAAAGAATAGCTTCGTGTTATTTTACTACATACTTTTGAATAGATCGATCAGCAAGGATAACTTTGAGGTGGTTTCGTACCCTACCATAATATCTTCGTTTGTTCTCCACTATTAGTGACTTTGGAGTGACTCTTTGTTGCATGTTGAGGGATAGTTATATGATCCAATTATGTTATTATTGTTGAGAGAACTTGCACTAGTGAAAGTATGAACCCTAGGCCTTGTTTCAACACATTGCAATACCGTTTACGCTCACTTTTATCATTAGTTACCTTGCTGTTTTTATATTTTCAGATTACAAAAACCTATATCTACCATCAATATTGCACTTGTATCACCATCTCTTCGCTGAACTAGTGCACCTATACAATTTACCATTGTATTGGGTGTGTTGGGGACACAAGAGACTCTTTGTTATTTGGTTGCAGGGTTGTTTGAGAGACATCATCTTCATCCTATGCCTCCCACGGATTGATAAACCTTAGGTTATCCACTTGAGGGAAATTTGCTACTATCCTACAAACCTCTGCACTTGGAGGCCCAACAACGTCTAGAAGAAGAAGGTTGTGTAGTAGACATCACCTCTTCGTTGTAATTCTACATAGGAAAACCTCTAGATTGGAGCGGCCGAAGGCATCGCGTTATTGAAATTGCCATTACCTCAACGGGACACATCATCTCTGATCTTGTTTGCTAATCTCGTGACCTCCATACAGTTTTCTTCCTCAAGGCTTCGGGGATGACAGCTGGCGCGCTTGTTTAAAGGAGCACTGGAGAATTCAGGAAGACCGCGTCGGATTGGGTCCGGAAGAACGACGTCTTCAATATAAAACCATTCCGAGGGCTATTCTTCAGATGCCTTTTTCGGAGTTCCGGATTACTATCCTATCTCGGCTATGCGCAATACTTCGGCGCCGCCCACCTCGAATATAGATCCTTTGGGGTGTGGGGGACGAGGCAGAAAAATTTCCGCCATAGCTCAAAATGAGCCTCACAGCCTAGGAACAACTTGCAAAGAGCAAGGAAGCCTGCGATGTGCAGGATGGAGCCTGGCGTTAGATTTTGTAGTTGGAGGCAATAGTACTCTAGCAGACCTCTGAGGAAGGGGTGGATAGGAAATCCTACGCCCCTTAGAAGGAAGGAAACGAAGCACAGCCGCTCCTCTTTAGAAGGATTGGGGAAATTCACTGCCAGAGCTTCGCCATTGTAGGAAGTTAATGCAGCCCGAACGGAGACTAGATCCATGGGAGGAAGATATCCCTGCATTTGAAGTTTACTCAGATGGGCGCGGGATACTGAGCAGCTTTCCCAGTCACCTTTTTGAAGTCCATGGGGCGTGAAGAAGACCCTGGAGCGCCGACCATGTTTGGACAAGTTTCCTATGGCGAGTTCTAAGGATTTTCACGTGGTGTGGAATGGCATCTGGGATCTAATCTCCTTAAATAGATGCCTTCCCTGCACGGTCATGGGGTTATTTGTAAAAAAACACACATAGGTCGTTCGCCTTCATCTGACACATGGAAGCCGAGGCGACGGCAGCAAAGAACCAATAGAATATGGTATTTAATATATGCCTGACTATATCCAAACCGAAGTATAATGGAGAACCCGCCTTGCAAAGCCATAGACATAACACCGGATACTACATCGTCATTGAAGGCATGTTCGGGGGCTACCAAGGGAGTCCTAGATTATGGGGTCCTCAGATGGTCGGGCTATGTGACATGGGCCGGACTAATGGGCTATGAAGATACAAGACTGAAGGCCCTCCCCCGTGTCCGGATGGGACTCTCCCTTGCGTGTATGGCATGCCTGGTGTTCGGATATGAAGTTTCCTTTCTCTGTAAACCAACTTTGTACAACCCTAGGCCCCTCCGGTGTCTATATAAACCGGAAGGTTTAGTCCGTAGGGGTAATCATAATCATATAGGCTAGACTTCTAGGGTTTAGCCATTACGATCTTGAGGTAGATCAACTCTTGTAACCCCTATACTCATCAAAGTCAATCAAGCAGGAAGTAGGGTATTACCTCCATTAAGAGGGTCCGAACCTGGGTAAACATCGTGTCCCCTGTCTCCTGTTACCTTTGATCCTCAGACGCACAGTTCGGGACACCCTACCTGAGATCGGCCGGTTTTGACACCAACAATTGGGAAGTAATAAGTAGATGATGGGTTGCTAGGGTGACAGAAGCTTAAACCCTAGTTTATGCGTTGCTTCGTACGGGGCTGATTTGGATCCATATGTTTCATGCTATGGTTAGATTTATCTTAATTCTTATTTCCTAGTTGCGGATGCTTGCGAGAGGGGTTAATCATAAGTGGGAGGCTTGTCCAAGAAAGTACAGAACCCAAGCACCGGTCCACCCACATATAAATTATCAATGTAACAGACACTAATCATATGAGCATGATGAAAACTAGCTTGATTGTAATTCCCATGTGTCCTCGGGAGTGCTTTGCTTTATATAAGAGTTTGTCCAAGCTTGTCCTTTGCTACAGAAAGGATTGGGCCACCTTGCTGCACCTTAGTTACTTTTTTTATTTGTTACCCATTATGAATTATCTTATCACACAACTATTTGTGACCGATAATTTCAGTGCTTCCAAAGAATACCTTGTTGAAAACTGCTTGTCATTTCCTTCTGCTCCTCGTTGGGTTCAACTCTCTTACTTATCGAAAGGACTAGCATAGATCCCCTATACTTGTGGGTCATCAAGACTCTTTTCTGGCGCTGTTGCCGGGGAGTGAAGCGCCTTTGGTGAGCGGAATCTGGTAAGGAAACATTTATATAGTGTGCTGAAATTTACTGTCACTTGTTACTATGGAAAATAATCCTTTGAGGGGTTTTTTCGGGCTATCTTCACCCCAAACGGAAGATCAAAGAGTTTCCCCTTAACATACTGCACCTACTGAAAATATTTGTTATGAAATTCCTTCAGGTATGATAGAGAAACTGCTAGCTAATCGTTATACAGGAGATGGAACATTACATCCTGATATGCATCTAATCTATGTGGATGAAGTTTGTGGATTATTTAAGCTTGTAGGTTTGCCCGAGGATGAAGTCAATAAGAAGGTCTTACCTTTATATCTTTGAAGGAGAAGGCATTGCCATGGTATAGGCTATGCGATGATATTGGGACTTGGAACTACAATCGATTGAAATTGGTATTTCATCAGAACTTTTATCCTATGCATCTAGTTCATCGTGATCGGAATTACATATAAAAATTTTGGCCTCATGAAGGAGAAAGTATTGCTCAATCTTGGGGGAGGCTTAAGTCAATGTTATATTCATGCCCCAATCATGAGCTCTCAAGAGAAATTATTATTCAGAATATTTATGCTCGACTTTCTCGTAATGATCAATCCAGGCTCGATACCTCTTGTACTGGTTCTTTTATGAAGAAGACTATTGAATTCAAATGGGATTTATTGGAAATAATTAAATGCACCTCTGAAGATTAGGAACTCGACGAAGGTAAGGAGTCAGGTATAAACCTTAAGTTTGAATGTGTTAAATCTTTTATGGATACCGACGCTTTTCGTGAATTTAGCATTAAATACGAACTTGAATCTGAGATAGTAGATTATTTTTGTCAATCATTTGCTACTCATGTTGATATCCCTAAGGAGAAGTGGTTTAAATAGCATCCTCCCATTGAAGTGAAAGTAGTACAACCTATTAAAGTTGAAGAAGAAACCATTACTTATAATGTTGATCCTTGTTGTTCCTACTGCTTATATTGAAAAACCACCTTTCCCTGTTAGGATAAAGGATCATGCTAAAGCTTCAACTATGGTTCGTAAGAGTTATACTAGAACACCTACATCCCCTAAAAAAATTAAAGTTGAACCTAGTATTTATATGGTTAAAGATCTCTTGGTCGACGATATTGATGGGCATGTTATTTACTTCTGTGATGAAGCTGCTAGAATTGCCAAACCCGATGATAAAGATAAACATAGACCTATTGTTGGCATGCCTATTGTTTCTGTTAAAATAGGGGATCATTGTTATCATGGCTTATGTGATGTGGGTGCTAGTGTGAGTGCAATTCCTTTTACTTTATATCAAGAAATTATGAATGATATTGCACCTGCTGAGGTAGAAGATATTGATGTTACTATTAAGCTTGCTAATAGAGATACTATATCACCAATTGGGATTGTTAGAGATGTTGAAGTCTTGTGCGGGAAAATAAAATATCCTACTAATTTTATTGTTCTTGGTTCCCAACAAGATGATTTTTGTCCCATTATATTTGGTAGACCTTTCTTGAACACTGTCAATGCTAAGATAGACTGCGAGAAAGATATTGTCACTGTCGGTTTTGGGGATGTGTATCATGATTTCAATTTCTCTAAATTTCGGAGACAACCCCTTGATAAAGAATTGCCTAGTAAGGATGAAATTATTGGTCCTTCTTCTATTACCGTGCCTCCTACTGATCCTTTAGAACAGTATTTGCTAGACCATGAAAATGATATGTTTAAGAATGAAAGGAAGGAATTAGATGAAATATTATTTAACCAAATGCATGTTTTGAAACACAATTTGCCCGTTGAAGTCCTTGGGCATCCTCCTCCACCCAAGGGTGATCCTGTGTTTTAGCTTAAACAATTACCTGATACTTTGAAATATGCGTATCTCAATGAAAAGAAGATATATCTTGTTATTATTAGTGCTAACCTTTATGAGCATGAAGAAAGGAGATTATTGAAAACTCTGAATAAGCATTGTGCCGCTATTGGATATACTCTTGATAATCTTAAGGGCATTAGTCCCACTCTATGTGAGCACAAAATTAATATGGAGCCTGATGCTAAGCCAGTTGTTGTTCCCTGATACATCTCCAACGTATCAATAATTTATGAAGTATTCATGCCATGTTTACAATAATTTTATATGGTTTTGGCATGATTTGCATGGAACTAACCTGGACTGACGCTGTTTTCAGGAGAACTACCGTGGTGTTTTTTTTTGTGCAGAAATGGAAGTTCTCCAAATGAGCTGAAACTTTTTGACTATTTTTTGTGGAACAAAAGAGAACCCCGAAGCTTCATGGAATGACTAGAAGCTGAAGGAGTAGGGCACAAGAACACCGGGGCATGCCTGGTGGGCCCAGCTTGCCTCGGTGGGTTGTGCTCACATCGAGGCCCATCTTAGCGTGAGGCCAATGCTTAAAAACCCTATAAATAGAGAAACCATCAGGGGTAACTGCAGATCAGAAGTTCCGCCGCCACAAGCCTCTGTAGCCATGAAAAACCAATCTAACCCCGTGTTGGCACTCCGCCGGAGGGGAAAATCATCACCGATGGCCATCTTCATCATCCCGACGACCAACATGATGAGGAGTGAGTAGTCCATCCTCGGGGCTGAGGGTTTGTACTTTGTACCAGTTGTCAGTGTCAAAACTGGCTGATCTCGGGTAGGGAGTCCCGAACTGTGCGTCTGAGGTTGATGGTAACAGGAGACAGGGAACACAATGTTTACCCAGGTTCGGGCCCTCTCGATGGAGGTAAAACCCTATGTCCTGCTAGATTAATATTGATGAGTATGGGGGTTACAAGAGTTGATCTACCACGAGATCGTAAGGGCTAAAACCCTAGAAGTCTAGCCTATCTTATTATGATTGTCCCTACGGACTAAACCATCCAGTTTATATAGACACCGGAGGGAACTAGGGTTGTACAAAGTCGGTTACATATAAAGGAAATAGTACATCCGGCCGCCTAGCTTGCCATCCACGCATAGGAGAGTCCTATCCGGACACAGGAGAAAGTCTTCTATCTTGTATCTTCATGGCCCAATAGTCCGGCCCATGTCCAACAGGTCAGACGCCCGAGGACTCCTTAGTCGAAGACTCCGTTAGTATCCCCCGAACCAGACTTCAATGACGAGGTGTCCGGCGCGTAGATTGTCTTTGACATTGCAAGGCGGGTTCCCCCCTCCGACTACTTCAAGGTCCCTGACTTAAAGAGAGGTATTCGGCTTTTCCATTTAATGTCGCGCCCATCAGCTTGCACGCCTTCCTGACTTCAGCTTCCACGTGGCGAGCGAATACGAGAGGTCGGGGTATTTTTGCACATACCACCCTGACCATACAAGAGAGGTGCATGTTTAAACAGAATAGATCTCAGCTCCATTCCACACCCTGCGCAAAAAATCCTCAGAGCTCGCTCGAAGGAACCACTCCAACATGGTTAGTGCTCCCAGCTCTTCCTCTCATCCCCACGGCTCTGAAAAATGTGACTGGGAGAGATGTTCCGCATCTCACGGTCAGCTGACGAAGTTGCAAAAACAGGGCTTTCTTCCCCCCGCGGATCTAGTCCTCGTCCGAGCAGGATTGACGTCCTTCAATGGCGAGGTTTCAGCGGAGATTTTTCCCAATCCGTCCAGGGGGAACAAGTATGCTTCGTTCCCTTCTTGCTAAGAGGCATCAGATTTCCAATCCATCCCTTCCTCCGAGGACTTCTGAAGTATTATGGCCTCCAACTGCACAGTTTCACTCCCGCCTCCATCCTGCACATCGCGGGTTACGTTGCTCTGTGTGAGCTATTCCTGGGTTGTGAGGCCCATTTTGAATTATGGAGAAAACTGTTCTGCCTCGTCCCTCGTAATCAAGGGGGATCAATATTCGAAGCGGGAGGAGCTGAGGTATGGCGCGTCGCCGGGACCGGATACCTGTCCGGCACACCGAAGAAGGCTTCCGAAGAATGGCCTTCCGAATGGTTCTATATCGACGACGTCGCTCTTCCTGACCCAGTCTGAATGGGTCTCCCTGAATTTTCAAGTGCTCCGTTGAAGAAATGCCACAACTGGCGCCCTCAGAGCCTTGGGGAGGAGGATAGCGCGGAAGTCAGTCAGTTGACGGGCAATATTAAGACTCTCGCCCAGTCCGGATTATCAATAAAATATCCTACTGATTTTCTTGTTCTTGGTTCCCCACAAGATGATTTTTGTCCCATTATATTTGGTAGACCTTTCTTGAACACTGTCAATGCTAAGATAGACTGCGAGAAAGATACTGTCACTGTCGGTTTTGGGGATGTGTCTCATGATTTTAATTTCTCTGAATTTCGGAGACAACCCCTTGATAAAGAATTGCCTAGTAAGGATGAAATTATTGGTCCTTCTTCTATTGACGTGCCTCCTACTGATCCTTTAGAACAGTATTTGTCAGACCATGAAAATGATATGTTTATGAATGAAAGGAAGGAATTAGTTGAAATATTATTTAACCAAATGCATGTTTTGAAACACAATTTGCCTGTTGTAATCCTGGGCATCCTCCTCCACCCAAGGGTGATCCCGTGTTTTAGCATAAACAATTACCTGACACTTTGAAATATGCTTATCTCAATGAAAAGAAGATATATCTTGTTATTATTAGTGCTAACCTTTCCAAGCATGAAGAAAGGAGATTATTGAAAACTCTGAAGAAGCATTGTGCCGCTATTGGATATACTCTTTATAATCTTAAGGGCATTAGTCCCACTCTATGTGAGCACATAATTAATATGGAGCCCGATGCTAAGCCAGTTGTTGTTCCCTGATTTGTCTCCAACGTATCAATAATATATGAAGTATTCATGCCATGTTTACAATAATTTTATATGGTTTTGGCATGATTTGCATGGAACTAACCCGGACTGATGTTGTTTTCAGCAGAACTACCGTGGTGTTGTTTTTTGTGCAGAAATGAAAGTTCTCCAAATGAGCTGAAACTTTTTGACGTTTTTTTTGGAACAAAAGAGAACCCCGAAGCTTCATGGAATGACCAGAAGCTAAAGGAGTAGAGCACAAGAACACCGGGGCACGCCTGGTTGGCCCAGCTTGCCTCGGTGAGTTGTGCTCACATCAAGGCCCATCTTAGCGTGAGACCAACGCCAAAAAACCCTATAAATAGAGAAACCATCAGGGGTAACTGTAGATCAGAAGTTCTGCCGCCACAAGCCTCTGTAGCCATGAAAAACCAATCTAGCTCCATGTTGGCACTCCGCCGGAGGGGGAAATCATCACTGGTGGCCATCTTCATCATCCCGACAACCAACTTGATGAGGAGTGAGTAGTCCATCCTCGGGGCTGAGGGTTTGTACTTTGTACTAGTTGTCGGTGTCAAAACCAGCTGATCTCGGGTAGGGGGTCCCGAACTGTGTGTCTGAGGTTGATGGTAACAGGAGACAGGGAACACAATGTTTACCCAGGTTCGGGCCCTCTCGATGGAGGTAAAACCCTACGTCCTGCTAGATTAATATTGATGAGTATGGGGGTTACAAGAGTTGATCTAGCACGAGATCGTAATGGATAAAACCCTAGAAGTCTAGCCTA
Organism: Triticum aestivum; assembly: GCF_018294505.1. NCBI lineage: Eukaryota > Viridiplantae > Streptophyta > Magnoliopsida > Poales > Poaceae > Triticum > Triticum aestivum. The sequence goes on along the minus strand of NC_057806.1, from coordinate 516,005,573 downwards.
TCTGATTATGATTGTCCCTACGGACTAAACCATCTGGTTTATATAGACACCGGAGGGAACTAGGGTTGTAGAAAGTCGGTTACATAGAAAGGAAATAGTACATCCGGATGCCTAGCTTGCCATCCATGCATAGGAGAGTCCTATCCGGACATAGGAGAAAGTCTTCTATCTTGTATCTTCATGGCCCAATAGTCCGGCCCATGTCCAACAGGTCAGACGCCCGAGGACTCCTTAGTCGAAGACTCCGTTAGTATCCCCCGAACCAGACTTCAATGACGAGGTGTCCGGCGCGCAGATTGTCTTTGACATTGCAAGGTGGGTTCCCCCCTCCGACTACTTCAAGGTCCCTGACTTAAAGAGAGTTATTCGGCTTTTCCATTTAATGTCCCGCCCATCGGCTTGCACGCCTTCCTGACTTCAGCTTCCATGTGGCGAGCGAATATGAGAGGTCGGGGAATTTTTGCACATACCACCCTGACCATACAAGAGAGATGCCTATTTAAAGAAAATAGATCTCAGATCCATTCCACACCCTGCGCAAAAAATCCTCAGAGCTCACTAGGAGGAACCACTCCAACATGGTTAGCGCTCCCAGCTCTTCCTCTCATCCCCACGGCTCCGAAAAAGGTGACTGGGAGATATGTTCCGTATCTCACGGTCAGCTGACGAAGCTACAAAAATAGGGCTTTCTTCCCCTCGTGGATCTAGTCCCCGTCCGAGCAGGATTGATATCCTTCAATGGCGAGGTTTCGGCAGAGAATTTCCCCAATCCATCCAGGGGGAACGAGTATGCTTCGTTCCCTTCTTGCTAAGAGGCATCGGATTTCCAATCCATCCCTTCCTCCGAGGACTTCTGGAGTATTATGGCCTCCAACTGCACAATTTCACTCCCGCCTCCATCCTGCACATCACGGGTTATGTTGCTCTGTGTGAGCTATTCCTGGGTTGTGAGGTCCATTTTGAATCACGGAGAAAACTGTTCTGCCTCGTCCCTCGTAATCAAGGGGGATCAATATTCGAAGCGGAGGAGCTGAGGTATGGCGCATCGCCGGGACCGAATACCTGTCCGGCACACCGAAGAAGGCTTCCGAAGAATGGCCTTCCGAATGGTTCTATATCGACGACGTCACTCTTCCTGACCTAGTCCGAATGGGTCTCCCTGAATTTTCTAGTGCTCCGTTGAATAAATGCCACAGCTGGTGCCCTCAGAGCCTCGGGGAGGAGGATAGCGCAGAAGTTAGTCAGTTGATGGGCAAGATTAAGATGCTCGCCTAGTCCGGATTATCAATAATCAAGGTAATGGCGATCTCCATAGTGTGGGGGGGTCCAGCCACTCCAATACAGAGGGCTTCCCTTGTGTCTCTATAATGGGGAAGATGACGCCTCACGCTGCGGTCGGAAGGGTCCGAAAACCCCGCTGCTTTGGCCAAAATATTGGCAAAACTGTACAAAGGGGAGAAGGAGGAGTTCACTCATCTCCAATGTTGAGATGGATTTTCCATGTATAATCCTCCTAGCTAGGTGAGCTCCAATCCCACTATTTTACTCCTCTTCTTGAATCCTTTTTAATGGATAGTAACCTATCCACTTGCAACAGGAATGGCGGAAGGCTACTGAGGGGATCCATAGCCCCGCCCCCCAGCCGAAGGGTCACAACTGGGACATTGACCCCGGATTCGAAGAAGATCCGGGCATATTTGTGGAGCTCGAGAATGGAGTATTCTATCAGACGAGCTACGATGGTACGGAAGTACCTATCATCAAGGATTGTCCCGGCCTCCTCCCTGCTTCACATGTAAGTAACTTAAGAGACACCTTCTTCGACAGAGTTTCCTTATTATGCCTTACCCACCGCACTATTTCGTGCTCCAAAGGGGATGCGCTCGACGTCACAACGTGCACCAGAAGCATCTCCGAGGAGAGCAGCACCCACGCTGAGCATGTCTTCGAAGTGAAAGGCAAACTACAATATGGCAGAACCTTCATCAAAGAGGTATGGCTTTCTTTTTGAAAAACATCTCCTGATTGCCACATCAAATCGTGATGCCATTCGCTGCATTCTATCAGGAAAAGTGTCCGTCGGACTATGTCCGGGGATCCTGGTGGTCGTGCTTCCACTAGTCAGATTCCAGACCCCGCCCTAAGGACAGGGGCTGACACGGGAGTGGTGCCGAACTGTCCTTCCACTAAGGATTCGGACGATATGTCCATCATGAATTCTGAAGTGGAGAGCGCCATGAATCATCATCGTTGGAGGGCCGCTCTCCGTGACGCCAGCTTTTCGAAGGAGGCATTCGATGCATTCAGCTTGGCCGATGCGTACATCCGAGCCACTCGGGATGTGCTTGCCAGAGCCATGGACCAGCATCTAAAAGATATGCAGGTAAGTGTAGATTTAATAATCATACACTAGTAGCCCCCGAGACTTAAAGCAGGTGATACAACTGATTTAAGGATCATTGTATAATCAGGAACTTATGGAGAAGAATAGCCTGCTATCTCAAGTGCTGGAAAAATGTCAGACTCAACTAACTGCGGCTACCACCGAATTGGAAAAATCCAAGGAGGCACCACCTGGTAATGTTTCTCCCCAGTGGAAACAAGTATAATCATACACCAGTTATATTAACACTATTGTGTTTCTGCTGATAGAATCAGTAGAGCAACCGAGAGAGAAACTGAAGGACGCCCAGGCTGGTGAACAAGAGGCCAAAAGGCAACATACGGCTGGCGAACATGTGCTGACGCGAGTCAGGGATGAAAGGAACAAGCTGCAGGATTCCCATACCCAAATGGGAGAAGAACTAAAAGATGTTCGAGCCTAGCTAGCTGACGCCGTCAAGGAGAATAGGAGGCTACATGGCGGCATATTCAGTATGCTTTTCAAACTTGCCTCCCTATAATTCGGCAAGGGATGAAACTGATAGATTTATGTCTGCAGGTATGCTGACTGGACGTCCCGAGGAAGAAATGTCCGGATCTCAAGGCGATCTGCTATAAGAGCTGTCCCGGATGCACGAGCGAGTTCGGCAGGCAATGCGTAGTGTTGCCAAGGCTTTATGGCTATCTGCCTCTCCTCCAGGAGGTATGGCGGAGCTCGTGGAGCTGTTCAAAGGGGCACAGCTGCGTATTCGATTATGGAAGATATCAACCTGCTGGGAAGGTGCACGAGAGGCCTGGGCCATGGTATACCAAGCTTGATCCGAATCATATGGCCCGGGTCGGACCGCTAGGGTCAGATGGGAAAGAAATTCCCGTTAATTTGGTATATGACTAAGTAGAGGTAGCTGCCAAATATTCCCAGCATGATTGTAAGCTAGACATCCTATTGGATGGTATAGAGGAGGAAGTTTTTGAGTCCAAGTGACTATGTACTTTCCTTGATATATTTGTTCCTAGCCGGATTATAAAACAATTGTCATGGCCGACCTTTTCGCTTCGACCTCTGGACCCGATGGTGCGGAGTGTTTCCGAATACTCGAGCGGTAAAATAGACTGGGGTATGCATGGAAACCAGGCGTAGGGGTCATATTTGCTTGAACAGACAAGTTGTATCCGGCTAGCTATGTTATATTACATTGTGATTGTAAGAAACATCTTCCAGAGAGAATAGTTCCGTTAATGGTTCCTTTCCCTGGGTGTGCATCCGTTAATATGCATGTCCGAACTGTGATTGAAAACATCGTAGTATAGGTAACATCTGGGGGTTTATAGTGGAAGAAATGTAAGACATCTTTAGTCCGCCGACCAAATATTCCCTTAAGAATGCTAGCTTTTGGCTTCACCCAGTCTGAGGTACACATCCGGATGACCCAACAGTAACAATCACAGAGGTGCTCCCTTTATGCCCTAGCCGAACTAACGGGAACATAGGGCATAAGCACTGGAGCCAGACAACCCAGCTTGGCCAAAACTTAAGTCATATCGATGCATATAATGGCGAAGAAAAGGTACATATGAGGAAAAAACCGCATATGTGATGAGCTTGATGCTCGAAATATAACAATAATAAGCCTTTGTGCAAGAAGCCCCCAGGTATAATGGGCGTACACATTTGAGAATGTGTATGTCATAGGTGTATGGTTTAGCCGCACGAAAGCTTTAAGGCTAATAAAAGAGGGTGAAAAGAGAGGATAAAAAATAATTTAAACAATAGGGAGGAGGAAACAAACGAAGGGTTTGGCACTAGGCTTAGAATCTTTGGAGTCTGGCCGCATTCTAGGGATTCGGTTCTAGGTAGTCGTCTGATGCATCCCGCAAGCGGTACGCTCCTCTAGTGAGAATTTCATCAATGATGAAGGGACCCTCCCACTTGGGCTTGAGTTTGTCCTTTTTCTTCTCCGGCAAGCTAAGAACGAGTTCGCCAACATTGTAGGTCTTGGCCCGTACTTATTTTCTTTGATATCTGCGGGCCTGTTGTTGATAAAATGCGGAACAGGCTTTTGCAACGTCGCGCTCCTCCTCCAGGGCATCTAAGCTGTCCTGCCGATCAAGCTCGACCTCTCTCTCTTCATACATGCGCACTCGAGGTGAGTCATGAATAATGTCGCAGGGTAACACAGCCTCTGCGCCATACACCATGAAAAAAGGTGTATATCCAGTAATGCGATTGGGCGTGGACCGCAGCCCCCAGAGTACAAAGTCAAGCTCCTCAACCCAGTGCTTGTCTGATTCTTTTAAAGACCGCACTAGTCTGGGTTTGATGCCGCTCATAATAAGACCATTGGCTCGTTCAACTTGACCGTTTGTTTGCTAATGATAGACGGAGGCGTAATCGAGTTTAATGCCTAGATTAGCATACCAAGCTTTCACCTCATCGGCTGTAAAATTAGAGCCATTGTCGGTGATGATGATGTGTGGGACACCGTAACGGTGCACAACACCGGATATAAAGTCTATCATTGGTCCGGCTTCGGTTGTTTTAACTGGTTTGGCCTCTATCCACTTAGTGAACTTATCTACCATGACTAGCAGATATTTTTTCTTATGGCTGCCTCCTTTAAGGGGTCCAACCATGTCAAGCCCCTAGATCGCGAAAGGCCAAGTGATGGGGATTGTTTGTAGAGCAGTGGGTGGCATATGGCTTTGGTTAGCTAAAAGCTCGCATCCGACGCAACGTTGGACAAGGACCTGTGCATCTGCTCGGGCCGTCAGCCAGTAGAAACCTGTACGGAAGGCCTTGCTTACAAGGGCCCGAGCTGCAGCGTGGTGACCATCGAGACTGACATGAATTTCAGCCAAGAGCTGCTGCCCCTCTTCCTCGAAGCTACATCTTTGAAGTACTCCGGTAGCGGTTTTCTTGTAGAGTTCTCCTTCGTGGACCTTATAGGCTTTTGAACGCCGAACAATGTAGAGAGCCTCATTCTGATCCTTAGGGAGATCTAGCCTATTGAGGTAGGCCATGACGGGTTCGGTCCATGGGGCAATGACTGCCATGATAAGATGGGTCGATGGTGTTATTTCGGTGGCTGAGCCTCCAATGATATCAGTATGTTCATAATCCGGGGTTATGGTTGGAACCGGACTGACGTTGCTGCTCTTCCCTTGCCACACCACGGATGGCTTGAAAAGCCTTTACAAAAAGATGTTAGGTGGGACGGGGAAGCGCTTGGCGCTGATGCGAGCAAGGACATCCGCCGCTTGATTACTTTCTCGAGCCACATGGTGAAACTAGAGCCCCTCGAACTGAGCCGACATTTTGAGGACGACATTACGGTAAGCCGCCATCTTCGGATACGTGGCATCGAAATCTCCATTTATTTGAGATATCGCGAGGTTCGAGTCCCCGCGCACTTCCAGGCATTGTATGCCCATGAAGACAGCCATCCGAAGACCATGCAATAAGGCCTCGTATTCGGCTGCATTGTTGGAGTCTATGTATAATATTTGGAGTACGTACTGAACTGTATCTCCAGTGGGGGAAGTTAAGACAACGCCCGCCCCTAAGCCCGCCAGCATTTTGGAACCATCGAAGTGCATGACCCAGTTGGAATATGTGCCGTACTCTTTAGGGAGTTCGGCTTCTGTCTATTCGGCAACGAAGTCTACCAGTACTTGGGACTTGATGGCCCGGCGTGGCTTATATGTTGTATCGAATGGAAGGAGCTCAATGGCCCACTTGGCAATCCGGCCCATGGTGTCGCAATTGTTTATTATGTCATTCAGTGGAACCTCGGAAGCCACCATGATCGAGCACTCTTGGAAATAGTGTTGTAGCTTCCGGGATGCCATGAAGACCGGGTATGCTATCTTTTGATAATGAGGGTACCGGGACTTGCATGGAGTTAGGACAGTGGATACGTAGTATACCGACTTTCGGAGTAGGAATTTGTGTCCATCCTCCCCTTGTTCGACGACGAGTACTGTGCTCACCACCTGGTGTGTTGCCGATATGTATAATAACATTGGTTCGCTGACGCTTGGCGCGGCTAGGATTGGGTTGCTTGCTAAAAGAGCTTTTATTTCTTCCAATCCAGCCGTTGCTGCATTTGTCCACTCGAAGTGATCGGTGCGTCGGAGAAGTCGATAAAGTGGTAATGCTTTTTCTCCTAGTCTGGAGATAAAGCGGCTTAAAACTTCCACGCATCCGGCTAGATTTTGGACCTATTTAAGGTCTGTTGGTGTACCCAATTGTGATAAATCTCGGATTTTGGCTGGATTTGCCTCGATTCCTCCACTGGAAACAATGAAGCCCAGTAGTTTTCCAGAGGGGAAGTCGAAAACCCATTTTTCTGGATTGAGCTTAATGTCATATGTCCGGATATTGTCGAATGTGAGACGTAAGTCATCTATTAATAACTCGATGTGCTTAGTCTTGATGACGATGTTGTCCACATATGCTTCAACTCTCTCGCCGATTTGTTTCTCCAGGCATGTTTCAATCATGCGTTGGTAGGTGGTGCCGGTGTTTTTGATCCCAAAGGGCATAGTGTTGAAGAAGAAAGGCCCGTATGAGGTAATAAATGTCGTTGTGGCTTGGTCGGATTCCTTCATTTTAATTTGATGGTATCTGGAATACGCATCGAGGAAACATAGTGAGGCGTGTCCTGCAGTGGCATCAATAATTTGATCGATGCGGGGGAGGGGGGATGGATCCTTAGGGCAAGCTTTGTTGAGGTCTTTGAAATCGACGCACAAGTGCCAGGATTTATCCTTCTTGGGCACCATCACCAGGTTTGCTAGCCAGTCCGGATGTTTTATTTCTCTGATGAATTCGGCCTCAATTAGCTTGGCTAGCTCCTCCCCCATAGCTTGTCGTTTGGGTTCGGAAAAGCGCCGCAGTGTTTGCTTAACTAGCTTGTATCCCTTCAATATGTTGAGGCTGTGCCCAGCCAACCTGCGTGGGATTCCTAGCATATTAGAAGGGTGCCAGGAAAATATGTCCCAGTTCTCGCGTAGGAATGCTCGTAGTGCGGCGTCCACCATTGGGTCCAGCTGTGCACCGATGGAGGCTGTCTTCTTTGGGTCCGTCGGGTGGACTTGAAATTTGACTATTTCATCTGCTGGTTTGAAGGAGGTGGATTTGGAGCGCTTGTCGAGGATTACGTCATCCCTATCCACTGTTGAGCGCAGCGCAGTTAACTCTTCGACCGCAAGGGCCTCAGAGAGTGCTTCAAGGGCCAGGGAGGCTGTTTTGTTTTCGGAGTGGAGCGCTATATACGGATCACTAGCGAGAGTGATAATACCATTGGGCCCGGGCATTTTGAGCTCCATATACACGTAATGAGGTATGGCTTGAAAGCGTGTGAATGCATCTCGCCCCAACAGGGCATTGTATCCACTGTTGAAAGGGGCCACTTGGAAGGTTATCTCTTCAGACCGATAGTTCTCCGGTGTGCCGAATACCACGTCAAGTGTGATTTTTCCTGCGCATCGTGCCTCCCTACTGGGAATAATTCCTCGGAAGGTTGTGCTACTTTGCTCAATACGGCTCCTATATATTTCCATTTTACTGAGTGTATCCTCATAGATGAGGTTTAATCCACTGCCGCCATCCATGAGCACCTTCGTGAATCGAAAGCCGTCCACAATTGGATTGAGGACCAAGGCGACTGGTGCCCGGACTGGCCGGGTTTTTGGTTCGTCACTGGCATTGAAAGTTATGGCCATGTCGTTCCAAGGATTTATTGCTACGACTTGACAGACTTCAGCGAGGTCGCGGAGTGCCCTTTTGCGCCGATTGTTCGAAGCAAAAGTCTAGAAGACTGTCAATACTCTGCGGTCATCGTGTTTCAGGGGGAGTTGTTCTGAGGTATCTTTGGTGAGGATATCCTCGCCACTCTTGGCCACTTGCCGGAGTATCCAACATGCTCTAAGGCTGTGGGTAGGTATGGTATTCGGTGTTGTGTGTATTTTGCATGGCCTATCGATCCATCCCTCTAGAACGGCTCCACGCCCCGTAATGGGTTTGGATTTCTTTACTGCTATGTCGGGTGCCCCTTGAGGGTGCATCCTTTTTGTCCGGATGAAAGGTTGAGTGGGAGCTGGCGGTTCCCAATGAGCTGCCTGAGTTTTCCAGGCGCTTTCCATTCCACAGTACTTCTGTACTATGGTTGCCAAGTCGGCGAAGTGTAATACGTGAGAATAGTTGATAGCATTGAGGATTCCTTCGTCCGTACAATTACCACAGTATATTGAGATCGCGTCTTCATCGCAGCAATCTTTGATCTTGTTCTTGACAAGGAGGAATCTGGCCAAAAAGTGATGGACTGTTTCCTGAGACTGCTGTCGTAGGTATGTGAGATCGTGTATATCTGGGTGGGTGGGTGGATTTAAATCCGAACCCTGACCCAATTTGAGATTCAAAGTTTGGGAAATTTCCAAGCTTAATAGTTCGGGCTCCGGGAGATCGACCAAATTTTCAGGTCTATCGTCTGATTCCAAGTTTGGAGGACAAGGAATGTCGTTCCGTGGACAGTTATACAGTTCTTCGAGCTCGGAGATCGGAACATAGTTCGTCCTCAGTATAGATGGAGAGTTGTTGTTTTGCTCCTCCACTACCGTTATGTGATGGGTGATCGATGGAGATTTGATTTCTCTCTGATCGGTTTTAATCCCAATCCGACCGTAGTCTGTAGCGACCCCCAAGGTGGCGACGCGATCCAAGAGTTCGTTCAAGGACGATAATTCCGTTGGATCCATCTGTTTGGAGTATTCGGAGGAGATTTTCGATGACCCGAGAAGTCATCATCGGCTCACCGGCCGAACGGGCGGTCATGATAAAGCCACCCAACAGTAGGGTTTGGCCTGAGGTCAAGGCTCTATCGGCGGTGATGTTGTCCTTGATCACAAGGCGAGCCATCAACCCTGACTTCGACGTCACAGTGGAGCTCTCAATGAAAGCACCAATGTCGGTGTCAATACCAGCGGATCTTGGGTTGGGGTTCCCGAACTGTGCGTCTGAGGTTGATGGTAACAGGAGATAGGGAACACAATGTTTACCCAGGTTTGGGCCCTCTTGATGGAGGTAAAACCCTATGTCCTGCTAGATTAATGTTGATGAGTATGGAGGTTACAAGAGTTGATCTAGCACGAGATCGTAATGGCTAAAACCCTAGAAGTCTAGCCTATCTGATTATGATTGTCCCTATGGACTAAACCCTCCGGTTTATAGACACCGAAGGGAACTAGGGTTGTACATACGACCGCCTAGCTTGCCATCCACACAAAGGAGAGTCCTATCCGGACACGGATGAAAGTCTTCTATCTTGTATCTTCATGGCCCAATAGTCCGGCCCATGTCAAACAGGTCGCACGCTCGAGGACCCCTTAGTCCAGGACTCCCTCACCTGTAGCTATGTGTTTAATCTCTCCCTCTCTCTCTCTCTCTTTCGTGTTCTTGAGATGCCACGATCTTGATGTATCGCTGTTTTTGTCAATATAGTCAGATCATAAGGTGTTTTTCCCTCTCTATCTTGTTGTGATGAATTGAGTTTTCCCTTTGAGAGTTTGTTTTACCGGATTGAATACTTTTATGGATATGAGAGCACTTGATATATGTCTTGCATATGAATACCCGTGGTGACAATGATGTATTATATTGATTCACTTGATGTATGTGTTGCACTCAACTCGCGGATTCCCGAGGTGACATTGGGGTAATCTATGCATAGGGGTTGATGCACGTTCTCGTCTTTGTTTCTCCGGTAGAAATCTCGGGGCACTCTTTGAGGTTCTTTGTGTTGGATTGACTATTATGAATCTGAATTTGTTTTGGTGTTATTTTAGTATGAACTCTTGATAGATCGATTGGAAAGAATAACTTGTGTTATTTTAGTACGAACTCTTGATATATCGATCAGAAAGAATAACTTTGTGTTATTCCAGTACGAACTCTTGGATAGATTGATCGGAAAGAATAGCTACAAAAAATTTCTTTTTATGTTCTTCGCTAGATACGAACTTTGGTCATATGATCCAATTGGATTAGCATTGTTGAGAGATTTCACTAGCGAAAGTACGGGCCCTAGGCCTCATTTTCAAGCATTACAATACCGTTTGTGCTCTGTTTTATCAATTGCTACCTTGCTGTTTTTTATTGTTCTTATTACAAAAATCAATATCTACTATCCATATTACACTTGTATCACAATCTCTTCGCCGAACAAGTGCACCTATACAAATTACCAATGTATTTGGTGTGTTGGGGACACAAGAGACTTTTTATTATTTGGTTGCAGGGTTGTTTGATAGAGACCATCTTCATCCTACGCCTCCCACAGATTGATAAACCTTAGGTAATCCACTTGAGGGAAAATTTCTACCGTCCTACAAAACTATGTGCTTGGAGGCCCAACACGAGTCTACAATAATAAAGTTGCGTAGTAGACATCAAGCTCTTTTCTGGCGTCGTTGCCGGGGAGGTGAGTGCTTGAAGGTATATCTTTAGATCTTGTAATTGAATCTTCTAGTTTCTTGTTTTATCATTAGTTTGGTTTATAATAGATAATTACAAAAAATGGAATTAAGGTGACATCATATTATTCATCTTTATAATGTCTTTCATGAAAATGATGGAAAGGAAAATTGTGCTCAACTGATAGAAGAAGAATTCTAGAAAATATTTGACAAAAAATCTTTGAACGATGAGCATGATTGCAATGTTATTAGTACGAGATCTTTGAATATTCATGATGCTAATGATATGCAAAGCCATAAGCTTGGGGATGCTATACTTGATGAAGATGATATTTTTAGTCCCCTAAGATTTGATGTGCAAATTTGTTATAATGATTGCATGCCTCCTATTTATGATGATTATAATGATGAAAGTAAATTTGGAGAGGTGATGACTTTATTTAGTGATGAATCCACCATTCTGGATGAGGCTTCAGTGGACTATGATAACAAAGTTGCTATCTATGATGATTATGGTGATGACATGTATGCTATAATGAATAATGATAACCATGAAACTTGCCATCATTATTTTAATTTTCACTCTCATGATAGTTATTTTGTTGACTTTACTCCCAGTACTATTGATGAGAAGAAATTTGCTTATGTGGAGAGTAATAAGTTCTCTATGCTTTTGTGTCATGAAAAGAGTGCATTATGTGATGGTTACATTGTTGAATTTCTTCATTATGCTACTGAAAATTATTATGAAGGAGGAACTTATGCTTGTAGGAATTGCAATAATATCAAGTTTCCTCTCTATGTGTTGAAAATCTTGAAGTTGTGCTTGTTTTGCCTTCCTATGCTAGTTGATTTTGTTCCCATAAATTGTTTGCTCACAAAATCCCTATGCATAGGAAGTGGGTTAGGCTTCAATGTGCTTGCCATGTAGTGTTTCATGATGCTTTTGCTATGTTTCAATTCTGATCTTCTATGTGAGCATCGTTGAAATCATCATGCCTACCTAGAAGGCATTAAAGAAAAAAGCTTGCTATGAGACAACCCAACATTTACCCCTACTGTTTTTATGTTTCACATGATTAGGCTACTGTAGTAATCATGTTTTATAGCTTTCGTTTCAATAAAGTGTCAAGTAAGACCTTTGGGATCGTCTATGGTGATAGTTGATTTGATCTTGCTGAAAAACAGAAACTTCTGCGCCTAGTAAAATAATTTTTGTTTTTAACAGAAGCGTTGTAAAATCCTGATTCTTTTTGCAAAAGATTGATATACAAATTTCCCAGGTTTTCCTAATTTTTTAGAATTTTTGGAGTAGCATAAGTATGGTGTTGTTCGGATCATTACAGACTGTTCTGTTTTTGACAGATTCTGTTTTCAATGCATAGTTTGCTTGTTTTCTAGTTTCTATGGCTTATATTGCTCAATATAAATTGTGAAAATGATATGATATAGTAGCAATTGTGTGGAAACAATTATGAATCTTTTCTTTGACAGTAGCAAAGTGAAACGGTTTGCTCTTTATCATACTAACCTATCTCACGAAGTTCCGTTAAGTTTTATGTGATTGAAGTTTTCAAGATTTGGGTGAGAAATCGATATGAGGAGAATAAGGAGTGACAAGCCCGTAAGCTTGGGCATGCCCATGGCACCCCAAGGTAATATTCGAGGAAGATCCAATCAACTAAGGTTGCTCTTTCGTCTCCAACATTACCGGTAACCTCACTTGGAGCTACAGTTTTATTCATCACATGATATGTGTTTTGCTTGGAGCATCATTTTCTTTTGTTAGGATTTGCTTGATTTTATTTATAATAATGTTTTTCATCTTTCTTTTCAATAAAAATGTCAAGGATAGCCTTTACCATACTCATTTTGCAAGTCTCCATGTTGTTGTTTCAAAACAGAAAGTTTATCGGTGTTGCAAAAATTCCCGAGAAAAGTCAGAATGTGATAAAATGTTGAATTTTTTTGAAAAGTAAGCTCTGATAAATTTTCTACAGTGTGGTAAATTTTTATAATTTTTGGAGTTATAGAAGTATGATTATTCATGCATTCTTTATAGACTGTACTATTTTGACAGATCGCTGTTATGTTTGCATTGTTTGCATATGTCTGCTTGTTTAATGATTCTATTGAGGATAGGACTATTAAATATGCAGAGGCATTTAGTATGGAATGTTAAATAATTATTTTAGTGATTTGCTACAGTAGAGAATGATAAGGTTTTGCATTGATTTATACTAATGTATCTCACGAGTTCTTGTTGAGTTTTGTGTGGATGAAGTTTTAAGATTTAGGGAAACCGTGATATAAAAGGAATGAAGAAGCCACAAAAGCTCAAGATTGGAGATGCCTAAGGCATCCCTAGATAATATTTCAAGAAGTCTTAAGCATCTAAGCTTGGGGATGCCCCGGTAGGCATCCCACCTTTCTTCATCGACAACTATGGTTTAGTATCGGTTGAGCCTAAGTTTTTGCTTCTTCACATGAGATGTGGTATGCTTGGAATGTCATTTTATCTTGTTTTGTTTGTTGTTTGAATAAAATACTTAGATCTGAAGCTTTTAAATAAAAGAGAGTCCTCAAATAGCTACCCATTTACATAACTACTCGTTTGATCTTCACTTATATATTTTTGGAGTAGTTTGTCGAAATCTCTCATGCTTCACTTATATTATTTTGAGAGATGAAAATTTTACGCTCATGTTCTTCACTTAGATTTGTTTGATCTTGTCAAAAGCAAAAGCAACATATGAAACTAGTCACAAAGTGATATATATTCAAGAGGGATATAATAAAAACTTTCATGTAGATCTTTGGACAAAATAAACTTGATTCCTTATAATAGTTTTGCGATATGACGATATAATATGTGAGTCATGTTGATGAGTAATTATGCTTTAGTAAGAATATTGGTATTAAGGTTCGTGATTCCTAGGAAAGCACGAAAGTCAATAGTTATGTGAAAAAATTATATCCTACTTATGGTGCATTATTCGGTGTTAGTTATGCTTAATGCTCACTTATGAGATTTTCCGTTTCTTGGTTGGATGCTTCACAATCTTTTGCTAGCCTTCATTTGCACTAAGTATGATCACTACTTGTGCATCCAAAATCCTTAAACCCAGTTTTGCCACATGAGTCCACTATACCTACCTATATGCGGTATTCTTTTGCCGTTCTAAGCAAATTTGTATGTGCCATCTCTAATCTTCAAAATAAACTTCTCTTTTGTGTGCTTGTACCACTCATGAGACGGTAGGGAGTGGCTGATATGTTACCATGCTAGATCTGTTATTCTCAAGATGAGTGTTTATTCACTTGTCATTGCACGAGAGTACAGAAAAGGTATTAGGGATGCCCAGTTCCGAAATGAAAAATGAATTTACTTTATGTTGTCAAATAATAAATTCCTTGGAAAGTGTTGGCTGCTTGCACTGCAGCTCCTGGGCCGGGCTAACCTTTCTTGAACTGTGTTAAAGTGTTGTTGGTTCTGTCTATTATTTTGTCCGCCTGTTAACTTCCACTTGTGGCGACCTGCCCAGTTTATGTAATTTGATGTCTGGTTGCCCTTTATTATCACTGGCGGTGAACTTTGATGCCCAGGGGATGTAATATGATGTAAATTCTTTGTTGTATATTCTAGGTTTATTCTTCATCACGATGTTGTAATTTATTTGCTGTTTCTGTTGTCGTCGCTCTGAGAAAAGGTCGTAATCTTCAATCGGTGTGCAATGATCCAATAGGTTAGGTTTATATAATAATAATTTCTGTACTAAAACTGGCCGGTCGCCAATCACTAGCACGGGCTGATCCGTGGGCCTACAATCATCTTGGGCCATTAGTTTGGTCTAGTCTTAATCTGGCCCACTATTAGTTTCGGGCCTTTAAAACGGCGAGTAAACCGCTTGCCTTAATTGGGCCCAAAAATTAAATAGGCTTTTAACAGATTGAGAACTAGATTCAGCCCTAATTGTGGCAAACAAATCATAGGCCGGCAGCGTGCTGTAATATAAATCGGCCCATTGTTGGCCCATTCGGGTGACATGCCATTAATAGGATGAAATGTTTTTGGGCCTTGGCTTACACAATTACACGAGAGACGGGAAGAAGTCAGTTGTATAATGGGCCTAAATTAGGCTCAACACTCATGTGATAGCCTGGCTTATTAGGGATGATAGAGTACACATATCAATAAGGAATTGCTTCTTTTTCGAGAGCCCATTCGGACAATACTTCAAAGTTAAGCATGCTCAGCTTGGAGTAGTTTTAGGATGGGTGACCGACCGGGAAGTTGCTCCCGGGTGCGCACAAGTGAGGACAAAGTGTGCAGAAAAGACTAGTTTTGATATGTGGAGCCAGTCTAGATCCCGCTAGGAGAAACGACCATCGACGGGTGTGTCTAGGGTGATACAAGTTGATATCAGAGCCAACCCTCGCGGTTACAGGGATGTTTGTGGACAGGTGCACGGTCATGTTTCTCACGACGTTTGTGACCCGTCATGGCACACGACATGACTCATGTACCGGATTGAATGCACAGACGTATGTGCCAAGAGGGAAAGTTCATGTGGCCCGACGAGGACGTCGGTTCCTCTAAGTGGGGATATATGTGATAGCCTGGCTTATCAGGGATGATAGACTACTCATATCAATAAGGAATTCCTTCTTTTCCAGGAGCCTATTCGGACAGAACTCCAAAGTTAAGCGTGCTCAGCTTGGATTAGTTTTAGGAGCGTGCTCAGCTTGGATTAGTTATAGGATGGGTGACCGACCGGGAAGTTTCTCCCGGGTGCGCACGAGTGAGGACAAACTGTACAAAAAAGACTAGTATTGATCTATGGGGCCAGTCTAGATACTGCCAGGAGTAACGACCACCATCAGGTGTGTCTGGAGCGTTACAACTCACTACTGCAGGATGGTCCAAACGCGACACTACCATCAGAGACCCTTCGACAAAACTGTGTGCGATGCCATAATCGCAAACGATGGTGTAAAAAAACTGTCAAAAAAGGTGCAAAACGTTTGTGATGACAGATGCATCAAACACGTTTCTGATTTTAAATACATGTGTGATGCAGGGCATACGGTTTAGTTCAATGAACTGTTTGCGATGAGACGGAACAAAATAAACAGGCAGCCAGATGAAGGCGTGTGCGATATACAGCATACAGTTCACTTGGATGAACTGTTTGAGATGAGGAGGAACAAAAGAAATGGCTAGCCACATGAAGGTGTGTGCGATATACAACATACAGTTCACTAGGATTTACTAAATGTGATTAGGCAACACAATGGAAACGGTTCAACTGAATAAGATGTGTGTGATACGCGGCAAACAGGTACCTAATAAGAAATGTGTGTGAATGAAGACCAATAATAACACAGACGGTTGCTACTAATAAGCCGTGTGATAGCACTGTTCAATAACTATTGTGATCATGTTCCGCTATATTGGGGCGACAGACATCCTCCCGAACTCCCGAATGGGAAAAAAAGAAAGAAAAAAAGCACTCCCCTGACTCCCCACCAGCACGTCCCCTACCCGTTTCCTCCTTCCCCGCAGCGCTGTCGGCCACCAGATCCGCCGCCCCACCCGCATGTGCTGCCTGCCACCGGATCCGCCGCCCACACGCTCCCATCTGCTGGTCGCCGCCGTCCCTGGATCCCCTTGCACCGCCGGGACTTGGATTCCCGAACGCCGCCGCCCGGCAGTGGAGCCCCGCGCGCCGCCGTGGATCCCAAGTTCCCCGCCGCCCAATCCGCCAACAGCGTGGTCCGTAGCTTCCTGCCGCACCATCCACCACCGCAGTCGTCGCCTCCCACACCCCTTCCCGTTTCCATGGCGCTGCCTACACCCGGTTCCCCGTCGCTGGCGCCCGGATCCCGCCACCACAGCCGCTTGCCTCCCCGGGTCACGCCACCTCGGGAGACCACACCACCCCATACCCGTGCACAACAACTCTCTCCTCCCCACTTCCTTATGTATCTTCACCACCGCACCACCACTCTCCTCTATATTTCCTTGACGTCTCGTGCCACCACACCTCTCTCTGTTGTTGCTTCAACTGCCACCATTCACAGGGTGTTGACACTATGACTTTTTGTCATGGGTTCTTTTTGTTTGGTGAATATTTAGTTCACAGGAGTTTCTTTGATGCATGATTCATGTAGACAGATGTAAAACTCTGTGTTCCCTATTTGGGGCATGCTAGATGTTTGATCTAATGTACTTGATGCTAGATGCTCTCTCCCAAACTTCAGACGCATCTGTGTTTGGACCATCAAGGAATTTTTTCTAGAAGGCATTCATGACGAGAGAAATACTCCAGCCTTATCTTCTGGTGGTGATTTGCACGTTGCCGCCATTCTGTACTTGTAGCACAACCGTCACGCTGAAGAAAAGTACAGATGTGGAAATTTCATGGAAAGCAGCTCGATCAATTCTGATTCCCTATGTGCTATGAGCTGATTCGTTTAGAATTTCGTTAGATTGACTATCAAGCATTTTTCCTATAAACTACAGATGCGCGGAATGAATTTTGAGTTGCAATTCAAAAATGGCTGATGCTTTTATCAGAGAAAAAGAAATATATGGAAGTTCAAATATTGATTCCGAGAGAGTTCAATGTGGTTGCTTGCGGCCTAATAAATTGTTGGATCTTTGTAACTTCATATATTGATCTCTTTTATTCTCTTTTACCCAGCGAGGGAGTTCAATGTACAAAAGTTGAAACTCCATAGAAACCTCTGAATTCAAGTTTTTATTTTTGGTTGGCATAGTTGTGTGGATATATTTGTCTTTCCTGTGATTGCAGAAGCATGTAGGCAAGTAACACTGAGGTATGTGAAAGTGTTGTTGGTTCCATGTGCATGTTTGATCTAGAAGTTCAAATTTTAATCTGAGATTTTT
The DNA here is from genome assembly GCF_018294505.1 of Triticum aestivum. NCBI lineage: Eukaryota > Viridiplantae > Streptophyta > Magnoliopsida > Poales > Poaceae > Triticum > Triticum aestivum. The sequence goes on along the minus strand of NC_057806.1, from coordinate 515,987,803 downwards.
CACAAGATAAATTAAAAATAGTAGTAGTTTGGTACAGACATGATGGTTCAGCTCAAGGTAAAAATGCATGTTAGGTAATTCTCGCAGTTTAAAGTTTCTTTGTGTTTTGTTACAGAAGTTTGGAGTGTCTATAGAAGAAAAAGAAAAAAAATGACACCTGCACCGGAGCAGCAGGTGGGGCACCCTCCCAGTGACGCATTTGCCGTCTGTGCACATGTGTGTGCAGTATACTTGAGGGAGCACTCCCATGTTTCTCTTCTACACCTATGCTTCCCCATGGATACCGTTGTCTTCTTCTCTTCTTTTTGTTGTGAGTCTCTAAATTGAAGATTAGTCATAGCAGGGGAAGAAATAGTTTCAGAGAGTTTTTTGTAAAAATTCAGAGATGTTGTTCAGATCAAGATGGACTTTTCGTACATGTTTTTGCTAGTTCATGCTAGTTTGTACTCTCTTTTCTTCTTACTCTGGTTCAGATTTTGGTTTGAAAAAGTATGTGCATGTTGACAGAGACAATCTGGACAAAGAAGTTCAAATATTATTTCCCTGTAGGTTCATGTCTTCACAAGATGTACTACTATCTCTCTCTCTCTCTGTCTCTCTCTCTCTCAAAAAGTGTCTTTTCATCATACAACAGATCCAAAAGCCCAAAGAAAATCATGGCAAAAAATATGGAAAGTCTAGAGAGGTTGGGGACAAGGGTTCAAAGAGGATTTTTGTAGTGAACAATTTTTATTCCTACGTGGTGTACCTTGTTGTTCTCTGCATTATGAGAATTTTGTTCCCATATACTCCTTCCGAACTCCCGAACCCATGGAGGAAAAAAAACACCCATTGCCCTCCTGCATCCCCTGCCTCTGCCTTCTTCCCCCGATCCGGACAAGACCCCGCCCCCGCCCCGCCTCGCCCTCCTCCCCTGCCTTCTTCCCAGAGCCGTCCCAAGCCTCCGACCGAATCAGCCGCCGCCGCCCTCCCCAAATCCTGCCGCTAGCGCCGCCGCCCCGGCAACCCCTACCATGCATCGCCCCCCAGCAACCCCAGTCGCCACCACGACCTGGATCTTGCGTCCGCGCGTTCGTTCCTGGCGCCAAGCTTCGAATCCCGGTGGTCCCCGTCATTCCGATCGGAGACCGACGCGGACGGCGGCCTGTATAAGTCTCCGGGTCAGGAAGGTCGCCGACGGGCGGGCGACCCTGTGCCTCCACGGGACCCTCTTCCGCTCCTCCCCGAACCTCTGTGGGGGCCGCCACCTCCCCCAATCGCCACCATGATCACCATTTACCTCAACCGCAGCTCCTCTTCAGGCCCTCGTGCTTCCATCCCCAACCCGCAAGATTCGCCATGGCGACCCTCCCCGGCTGCCGTTCTCCCCTACCGGCGACCCTCCCCTACTGCCATCTCCGTCCTCCCTTCTTCATTCCTCACCCCCCGGATGGGCTATGCAGGGATTTTGGCTGCCGAGTCCGGCCGTTCCTACACCCAGTGTGTCTCTGATCATAGCAGATGGATGGGATCGATGGACACAGACGGCGAGCACCGGTGCACTCACGGCCACGTTTAGACTGCAGCGACGACCGAATCAGACCTTCCCCTGGCATCAGCGATCTTCCTTCTCTTCATGTTCATCAACGCGCACCGCCGTCCACTTGTGATGCTCCACCCGCTAGTATTAAAGACAAACAACATTGTACATGAGAAGTTCATGTATTACTGCCCAAGGGAAACTTGCTTATGAGAATTGACCCCAATTTTCCTACTGTTTTTGCAGACCTTGGATTCAAGAGAAAAATGTGTATAAAAAGGGGTGATTTCGAAAGTTCAGGTGTAACGAACATCGAAGTTCAAACCAAAAAAATGTAAACAAAAAAGATCATGGAATTCAAAGAATAAAAAATATGGAGTTTCATAAAAAAATTAATAGCATGTGAAGTTCATGTTTCAGAAATTCTGAAGTTCACGTGTAGTATATACAGAAGAAAAATCATCAAATGAAAAAAAAGACTGCCGAGGCCATTTCACTGAACAACAAAAAATGCATAAAAATGTCACGACAAAATACTATAAGAAGTTCAAATTTAAAAACCAAAGCAAGTCGACGTTAACAAAAATGAAGTTTTTAATATCTAAAAGTCAAATTTGGAAGGTAAAAAATGCGAGAAAGAAGTTCAAATAAAAAAAGTACTTCAAAAATCTTTATAATGAATTGTGCCCGTTTAAAAAAAACAGAAAAGTCCAAAATTAAATAAGAGGAGCATTTCAAAAGATTTTCTAAAAACAGATTTCCCACATTCTATAAAAACTAGAAGTTCAAATTAAAATAATGGTGCAGTTTCATTGTTTATATAAAAAAGGATTTGCCCCGTTACTAACAAATAAAACTAAGAAGTTCAAGTTTAAAAAATGGTGAACTTCGATGTCTATAAAAAATCCAGATTTTTCACATTATTAAAAATAAAACCAAGAAGTTCAAAAAATTTAAACAAGGAAGTTCAAAAAACTCGATTTTCCTTGCTACTAAAGAATGAAACTAAGAAGTTCAAATTAAAATAATAGAGAAGTTCAAAGTTTGTAAAAACCTCACATTCTTGTTACTAAAGAATAAAAATAATAAGTTTGAATTAAAATAAGGGAACAAGTAAAAAAGTTTAAAAATATTTTCGCCATTTTTTTGGAAAACTATGATTTTCCCGAATACTAAAGATTAAACCACGAAGTTCAAAAATAGGAAAGAAGACAAAATCGATGTTTATTTTAAAATCCGACACAATTCTTTACCCAAAAAATAAAATATGTGAAGTTCAAATTAAAATAACTAAGAAGTTCAAAGTATTTTAAACCCTAGGATTTATAAGATCAAAAAACAGAAACAATGCCATTTTGGGCATTTTCCCCCAATACTAAAGATTAAAATCAAGAAGTTCAATTCCAAAAAATGGAGTAGTTAAATGTATGTAAAAAATTCAGGTTTCCTAGTTACTATAGAATAAAACCAAGAAGTTCAATTGGAAAAAAGTTTGATATTTATTTGAAAAATCGGATTTTTCTAGTTAATAAAGAATAAAACCAATAAGTTAAATTCCAAATAACGAAGAAGTTCGATGTTCCTAAAAAACCTCCAATTTTCACATTTCTAAAAATACGCAATGAAGTTCAATAAAAAAGGTAGAGCGGTTCGATGTCTATAAAAAACTAAGATATTTTCATGTAATCGAGAGAAGTTTGGATTGATAACTGCGAGAAGTTTAAGTACTACACTATGTGCATTTTGTATGGAAAAAAGAATGAAAAAGAATTGGCTAAAAGTTTTGTTGTTAGAAGTTCAAGTGCTCGGCCCGAGAAAGTTCAAAAATTCTTGTGAGAGAGGTTGAACAAAAATAGGTGACATAAGTTCATGGGGAAAACAACGGGAAGTTCAACTACTACATGGAATGCTTTTCATGTGAGAATAAAGAATGTAAAACTAAAAGCCTAAAATGTTTGTTGCAAGAAGTTCACGTGCTCCTCCAAATGAAGTTCAAGAACTCTAGGGCGAGACGTCCGACCTTCAATTACGTGTAAAAAATAGGAAAAAACGATGTTGTTTTTGCCATTTTAAAACTGCTCTCAAACGACAACGGATTTGAAACGTCTGTCTACATGAAAAACTTGCTGCTATTCATAAGCTTTCCAACCGTATATTATATGCTACATTCCGATGAGCGGTTTAAAATTTTCATGCATACTGTTTAAAACACGCCGTCACGAGTATGAAAAACTGATCAACACAGGAAAGTTGCGAGTTTTCAACAGCTTTCCATCGGTATATCATTTGCTCAATTCCGGTAAGTGGTTTGGGAGTTACGGGCAAAACACAGCATGTCAAAAACATAGTGAAGTTCAAATAGACATGCCCCAGAAGTTCAACTACTTCACGCAGTGCATTTCCATTTGCGATGAACGCAGAAATCATGATCTTGCGATTTTCTAATTTACTTCAAAACGGCAGGAATATCATTTCTGTAAGTTCAAGTCCTCGGTCGGAGAAAGTTAAGAAAAATATTGTGAGAGAGGTTTGTACAAAAAGAATATCATTTGTGTAACACTGACGAATGGATGAGAAAATTACAAACGAAAATATGTCACAGAAGTTCAACGTGAAAACAAGTGGAAGTTCAACTACTATAGTGAAAGAATTTGAGATGAATTTTTTTAAATCGTCGCGAGCATGAAAAAATGATCAACAGAGGAAAGTTGCGTGTTTACAGCTGCTTTTTCATCGGTATATCACTTTCTCAATTCTGGTGAGTGGATGGAGAGCTACGAGCAGTGGATGGAGAGTTACGAGCAAAAAGAAGCACATGAAAAATAGAGTGAAGTTCAAGTAGACATGCCGAGAAGTTCAAGTTCTTCACGTGGTGCATTTTCGAATAATCTGTTTCGTGATAAAGGCAAAACGCATGATCTTTCTATTTTCGAAATTACTTGAAAACGACTAGAAATAAGAGAAATCCACCAACATGAATCTTTTTCGCATTTTCCGTAGCTTTTCAACGGTATATTGTTTGCCCCGTTTCGACAAAGTCAGTAGAAATTACGGCAAAAATACTTTTTTAGCCATTTTCAAAATTGACATAAAACCGCAAGGAACTGGGAGAAACAATATATACCAAAAAGTTCCGCATTTCCTCAAGCTTTCCAACGCCATATCATTTGCTGCATTCAGGCGTACGGTCAAAAAAATAACTCAAAAATACGAACTCAGTGGAACTTGTACCGTTTTCTAAATTACTCTTAAACCATTCGAAATTAGAAAAAATTTCAAGATGAAAAAGTAGCGCATTTTCATTAGCTTTGCAACGCCGTATCATTTGGCTCAATTGGATTGGCTGTTTAGAAATGGCATAAAAATACGAACTAGGCTGTTCGGCTTGCAAAATTTTATGGCTTTCCGAATTACTCTTTAACCATTGGGAATTAGAGAAAACTTTCAACATGTGAAAGGAGCGATTTTGGAGCACCTTTCCAGTGCCATATTATTTTCCTCATTCCGATAAACGGTTTAGAAATACGATCGAAAATACGATTCACATTTTTTGTACAAAGAGGAAACAGTTTTCAAAACTGCTCTTTAAACCGCTTACATTTTGCCAAATATTTAAGTTAGGCCATGATACTCGTGTCCATATCTTTCCAGCGGTATATAGTAAGCCCTATTTGGGCAATGTTGGCGGAAATTCAACCTAGCACAGGGGGAAGTTCAGGTCGAACAACTCAGGCCGTAAAATTGCAACAAAGACATGTTTCATCATGACCCGGAAGCAAATCCGCCAAAGAGCGAGATTCCTATTTAAAATGGGCATTTAGTTGCTAAAAACCGTTTTTCGATTATAGTTACATCACATAGAACATGACTGACCAAAAAAATTCGCGCGGCGAGATACGGTTGAGAAGATAGCCCGAAGGTCGGGTTCCTACAGAGGGAAGTTCACGTGTGTAAATTAGGAAGTTAATGTTGTGATTAGAATAGTGTTTATATATATATATATATATATATATATATATATATATATATATATAGTAGCACTATTCTGATCCGAGAATCAGAATAGTTATTTGGATCATGGTTCGGCCTGTAAGGGCCCGATGGGATGTTCCCGAACCGAGCAGCGGCAAACAAAAAAAGAAGAAAAAACCCACCCTACCCCACCTCCCTCGATCCAGATCCCCCACCTCCCTCCCGCACCTCGTGCCCAAACTGGCCGATGCCCACCACCCGCCGCAGATCGATTCGCCGCCCGCCCCCCGCCCCAACCGGCGTTGCCCGCCCCGCGCCGTCCGCACCCCATTCCAATTGACGCCGCCGCCACCATGCCGCCCGCACCTCGCCCCAACCTGCCCCACCGCAATCGGCGCCGCCGCCCCCACGCCGCCCAACCAGCGCCGCCGGTTCCTGGCAACCCTGCACGCCACCGGTCACCTCCCTCGCGGCCACCTCCCCTCCTCCCAAACGGCGGCGAGGCCCCCTCCCCTCCTCCCCAATGACGGCCTCCTCCGTCGCCTGGTAGATGCAAGATTTGGGGCGGCGCCTGGCCAACACGCGCCTCCGCCGTGCCCTGCCTCCTCAGTCTCCTCCCGGTGGTGCTCCTCCACCGACGGATCGCCCTGGATCTGGTGACGAGCTCGTGACCCACACACCGCTGTCGGGTACATCCTCCCACTGACGTCTGACACCTTGTTGCCCGTCGCATTCTTCCTCCCCCCGTGGCCGCATATGGTCTTCTTGAGTCACATGCAAGCTCCTGCACTCTTGCTGACCCGTCGAAGTTTTTGCGCTGCTGCAGCACAGCGGAGAGGGGCCACCGCCTCCTGATGCTTCTCTCTCCCCTCACCTCATCCCACTGTCCTCAAGAGAGGCGCAACGATATAGAGGGATCGGCATTGAACAAATCCTGCTGTATGCCAAGTTCAACGAGAGCGACTACTATAGTTCGCCCTACTTAACCAGGGCGTTTAAAAGCAGATGATGCCCTATAGTAAATGCTTTCTTTGTTGTTATACTCCATCGGTACTAGCTTGAATCTGAACAATTTCATACAAATGGTCATTTTGCAAGTTACTGAGCATGTCCTTCTCTTCTTATGCCCATGATGCAACCCTTGTATTTTTTGGATGAGTTTGGTGATGTAGTTGTCTTTGGATGCAGCAACACAACCTATGGGTACAGTTGTGTGTGATGCTACTACTATGCGCAACAAGGCATTTGCTTTGAGCTTAAAAACTGCATTTGGATGAGTTCCCCCCAAAAAAGAGTTCCCACAAAAAAGAATGTTTGGTAGGTCAGATACAAAAACGACTGAAGTTCAAGATGATAGTAGAGTGTGATACAAAAAAAGGAGAACTTTGTAATAATAATATTAGTTGAACCAGAAAAGAAGATAACACTAAAAGTAAGTGTGTGATGCAGGCAGAGTACTAGTTGTACATAATAGCTCCCCATCGCACTCCCAGGGACACGGCACAACAACCAATAGAGCTCCATCGTGATCCTCACTATAGAACTTGTGTTGCACCTGAAGTTCAACACAAGAAGTATGTGTGTTTCGTAAGTTTAACAATTTCTAAAAAAAATCCTTGAACTTCAAATTTAAATAATAAGGGCGGTCCAAGTTTCTTACAAAGCTGTGATTTTGCCTGTTACTATAGACTGAACCAAGAAGTTCAAAAATAAAAAAGGAGCAGTTCGACAAGTATATAAAAAATGGTGTTTCACCATTTTACTAAACAATTGGAGAATTTCAAATTTAGATAACATAAAAGTTCAAAATGTTTATTCTGAAACCAAGAAGGTCAAATTAAAAAAATCGATCGGTTTAAAAAGTATGTAAACATGGATTTGCCTCCTGTTTTTTTAGATCTGGAAGTTCAAATTTAAAGAAGTGAGTGGTTCGATGTTTATTACATAACTAGGAATTTTCCCTTTACTAATGAATAACACCGTTTGATGTGTATAAAAATAAAGCCGTTTGATGTGTATAAAAATCTTAGATTTTGCTCGATACTAAAGATTAAAATCAAGAAGTTCAATTTTAAAAAACGGAGTAGTTCAATGCATACTAAAAACTCAGTTTTTTCTCGTACTAAAGAAATAAAGCCAAGAAGTTAAATTTTAGGAAGCAAAACAGTTTGATATTTATTTGAAAACTTGGTTTCTTCGGTTACTAAAGAATAAGACCAAAAAGATCAATTCGAAATAATGAAGAAATTCAATGTTTCTAACAAAACTCCAATTTTCACATTCCTAAAAAGCACACAAAGAAGTTGAAAAAAGAGTTAGAGCGGTTCGATGTCTATAAAAAACTCAGATTTTTTTGTTACTAAACTGAAATAGTGAGAAGTTCAAATTGACAACAGGTGTAAGTTCACGTACTGCATGGTGTGTCTTTCGTATGAGAAAACAAGAGTAAAAACGAGAAGTCCATTTTTTTGCTAAAAGTTCAAGTGCACAAACCGGGTAAGTTCCAAAAGTTCCTCCTGTTCAACAAGTTTCCACAACGGAAGCACAAATTGAAATAACAAAAAATAGTTTAGAAAAATCAATTAGAAAAAGAATGTGGAGGGGGTCCAATATTTATGACAAAACTAGGATATTTTGATGCTAAATGAAATAAACCAAGAAGTCCAAATTATAAAAAAGAGAAGTTCAATATTTGTGAAAAACACAGGTTTTCTTCATTACTAAAGAATAAAATTAAAGAATTTCAAATAAAAATAAAAGGAGTAGCTTGATGTTTATGGACAACTCAAATTCTTTCCATTTCTAAAAAAATGTTTGATGCTTATTTGAAAACATATTTTTATCTAACAATAAGACTAAGAAGTGCTATTTGAAATAACATAAAATTTTGAAGAATATAAAAACTCAGATTTGTTGCAAGAAGTTCATGCCCCCCCATGCATGGTTCTGAATTTATATTGCGGGACGTTCACCTCCAATTACGTGTTTTAAAAAATGGCAAAAAATGATGTCCGATCTTCAATTGCGTGTAATTCAACGTATACAGAAAAGTGTGACAGAAGTTCATAATGAAAACAACTAGAAGTTCAAGTACTGCAAGGAATGCATTTCAGGTGAGAATAAAAGTATAGAAAAATAAAAGCTTAAAAGGTTTGTTGAAAAATGTTCAAGTGCTCTGTCCGGAGAAGCTCAAAAATTCTTGCGAGAGAGGTTCACCTTGTATTTCCATGTTCGATTTTTTCCGTATAAAAATCGAATACAATTATTTACTCAAAATATAAAAAAGGTGAAGTTCAAATTGAAATAACAAAGAAGTTTGTAGGTTATTAAAACCTAGGATTTACCTATTCAAAAAATAAAAAACACAACGCCATTTTTTGCACTTTTGAAAACAATTCGTAAACAAAAAAATGGTTGCTAGAAGTTCAAGTGCCCAGCAAGGAAAAGTTCAAAAACTTCTTATGAGAGAGGTTCACCGTGTATTTAGATGTCCAAAAATACATAAAAAATATGTTGTTTTTTTGTTTTAAAATAATTCTCTCAAACCAGAGAGAAGTTCGAAGTGATAACAACCGGAAGTTCACATACTACATGGTGTCTATTTCATATAAGAAAAATACAATAAAATGAAACAGAGTGAAGTTCAAACAAACATGCCCCAGAGTTCAACTACTTCACGCAGTGCAAAAAACAGCACGTCGAAAACAGAGTGAAGTTCAAACAGACATGCCCGAGAAGTTCAACTACTTCATGCAGTGCATTTGCATTCGCAATGAAGGCAGAAATCATGATCTCGTCATTTCTCTAATTTACTTCAAAACGACAGAAATATCATTCGTGTAAGTTCAAGTCATCGGTCGGAGAAAGTTAAAAAAATATTGTGAGATAGGTTTGAACAAAAAGAATATCATTTGTGTAACACTAACGAAATGGATGACAAAATTACAAACGAAAATACGTCACAGAAGTTCAACGTGAAAACAACAGGAAGTTCGACTACTATAGTGAATGAATTTGAGATGAAATTTTTTAAAAACCATCGCGGGTATGAAAAAATGATCAACACGGGAAAGTTGCATGTTTACATTAGCTTTCTACCTGTATATTACTTGCTCAATTCCGGTGAGTAGATGAAGAGCTACAGGCAAAAAATGCACGTGAAAAACAGAGTGAAGTTCAAGTAGACATGCCGAGAAGTTCAGGTTCTTCACGCGGTGCATTGTCGAAGAATCTGTTTCGCGATAAAGGCAGAACGAATGATCTTGCCGTTTTTGAAATTACATGAAAACGGCTAGGAATCAGAGAAAACCATCAACATGGAAAAGTTTCGCATTTTCTGTAGCTTTTCAGCAGTATATTATTTGCCTCATTCCGATAAAGCTTGTAGAAATTATGGGGAAAATACGTTTTGAGCCATTTTCAAAATTGACTTAAAACCGTAAGGAATTGGGAGAAACAATATATACAAACAAGTTTCACATTTGTTCAAGCTTTCCAACTCCATATCATTTGCTACATTTGGACCTACGGTTAAAAAATTAGCTCAAAAATACGAACTCCGTGGAACTTGTATCGTTTTCTAAATTACTTTTAGACCGTTCCAAATTAAGAAAAACTTTTAACATGATAAAGTAGCGCATTTTCATAAGATTTCCAATGCCATATTATTTGCCTCAATTGGATTAGCCGTTTAGAAATGGCATCAAAAATACAAACTCGGGTGTTTCGTTTGCGAAATTCTATGATTTTCCAAATTACTCTTTATCCATAGGGAATTAGAGAAAACTTTCAACATGTGGAAGGAGCGGTTTTGCAGCATCTTTCCAACGCCATATTATTTGCCTCATTCCAATAAACGCTTTAGAAATGCGATTGAAAATACGATTCACGTTTTTTGTATGAGGAAAAAACGATTTTCAAAACTGCTCTTAAACCACTTACGTTTTGCAAGAAATTTAACTTGGGTCATGATACTGGTGTCCATACCTTTCCAACGGTATATCGCAAGCCCCATTTGGGCAATGTTGGCGGAAGTTCAAACTAGCACTGGGAGAAGTTCAGGTCGAACAACTCAGTAAGTAAAATTGTAAAAAAACGCAATTTCATCACGACCCGAGAGCAAAATCCGCCAACGAGTGAGATTCTTATTTAAAACTGGTATTTAGTTGCTAAAAAACATTTCTAGATTGCACTAACATCATATAGAACACGACTAAACAGAATAATTTGCGGAGGAAGCCACGGTTGCGAAGATAGCCCGAAGGTTGGGTTCGTACAGAGGGAAGTCCAAGCGCGTTACTCAAGCAGTTCAAGTTGTGATCAGAATATTATTCTGATCCCGTGCTCAGAATAGTGTTTATATATATATATGTATATATATATAGGCTCAGTAATCATACGCTCCGCCCAGTGCACGAGCCAAACAACGACCGATGCGTTAATTACCCCCAAACCACCCACTGCCCGCCTTTGTCCGCGGCCTATATGCATCCATCGTAACGAGCCAATTCATATGGTAATGGATACTGCCAGCTAGTTTACCATGATTAGAAGAATGAGATGGTAATTCCATTACCACATTTGTAACTTGTGGTAATTCCATTACCATATTCGCCAGCTATTTTACCATAATTACAAGAATGTTTTTTCTGCAGGGATGGTAGTTCCATTACCATATTTGCCACCTATTTTACCATGGTTTTTGGATTGTGCATGACTGATAGTAATATATTTAAATCTATTACTATTTTTGCTAGCTATTTTACTCGGATTAGAGGAACGACCAGTTTGCGGAGCGATTTCTCATGTATGAATGGCAGTAACCAATTTAATTTCGTTATTTTTTCTAGCATGCAATATTACCTTCATGATTAGTGGGTTGGTTCAAAGCGACGAGACATGGAGGTGGGTGCATGGAGTGGCAACAGAAATTAAACATATTACTATATTTTTCACTTCCTTTTACCCTCAAATAATTAGCAGCGCGAGATTCCAACCGACTGGCGCACATAATAAGAATTTTGCGCTCTCGCTTAGTTTAGTGCCACCATATATATATATATATATATATATATATATATATATATATATATATATATATATATATATAACTGAAATAAGCATCTAATTACATAAGTGACTATAGAGAACATTCGCACACACCTCAACAAACAATTGCATGCATTCTAAAGTAGGAGAAACAATCGTCTAGTCATCTACTTCTTGTGACGCTCCCGCCACTGCTATGTGGCTCGATCCCTCGTCTGGGGCAGGAAGAAGACAATTCCTCATGTCAACGATAAGCATGTACATCTCGTAGCTTCTGTACGCGTCCTTGGCCGCGTACTTGACGTGTTGTTCATCCAGTCTCTCATGCCAAACATTGTGCCAGGCATTCTTGTCCTTCTTGCTCTCTTCTTCCATCTTTGCATAGTAGGGGTTGATGATGGCCGAGGCGAGGTCAACCAGGGAGTTCAATTTGTTGTTGTTTCTCCACCAGACCTTGTAGTGGTGCTGGATGTTGACAAGATTCGAGCATTTCAAGCCCGAAACCTTGAGCGCTTTTGGATCGTTGGTGGTGTCCACCGTAGCGAAACTGTAATCGGAGCTGTTGATAAACCTGAAAAAACGTGATACGTCTCTGTCGTATCTATAATTTTTGATTGTTGCATGCCAATATTCTACAACTTTCATATACTTTTGGCAACTTTTTATACTATTTTTGGGACTAACATATTCATCCAGTGCCCAATGCGAGTTCCTGTTTGTTGCATGTTTTTTGTTTCGTAGAATATCCATATCAAACAAAGTCCAAACGGGATTAAAACCGACGGAGATTTTTTTAGGAATATATATGATTTTTGGGAATAAAAATCCACATGAGACGGTGCCCGAGGTTGCCAGGAGGCAAGGGGGCGCGCCCCTGACTCTCGTGGGCCACCAGTAAGGTGGTTGATGCCCTTCTTTCTCCGCAAGAAAGCTAATATCCGGCTAGAGATCGTGTTAAAATTTCAGCCCAATCGGAGTTACGAATCTCCGGGAATATAAGAAACAGTGAAAGGGAAGAATCTGGGAACGCAGAAACAGAGAGAGATAGAGAGACAGATCAAATCTCGGAGGGGCTCTCGCCCCTCCCATGCCATGGAGGCCAAGGACCAGAGGGGAAACCCTTCTCCCATCTAGGGAGGAGGTGAAGGAATAAGAAGACGAAGGGACCCCCTCTCCCCTTCTCTTCCGATGGCGTCGGAACGCTGCCGTGGCCATCATCATCATCACCGCGATCTACACCAACACCTCCGCCATCTTCACCAACATCTCCATCACCTCCCCCCCTCTATCTACAGTGGCCCACTCTCCCGCAACCCGCTGTACCCTCTACTTGAACATGGTCATTTATGCTTCATATTATTATCCAATGATGTGTTGCCATCCTATGATGTCTGAGTAGATTTTCGTTGTCCTAGCGGTTGTTGATGAATTGCTATGATTGATTTAATTTGCTTGTGGTTATCTTGCTGTCCTTTGGTGCCCATCATATGAGAGCGCGCATGGATCACACCCTAGGGTTAGTTGTATGTTGATAGGACTATGTATTGGAGGGCAAGAGTGACAGAAGCTTCAACCTAGCATAGAAATTGATGCTTACGGGATTGAAGGGGGGCCAATATATATTAATGCTATGGTTGGGTTTTACCTTAATGAACGTTAGTAGTTGCGGATGCTTGCTAATAGTTCCAATCATAAGTGCATAGAATTCCAAGTCAGGGATGACAAGCTAGCAGTGGCCTCTCCCACATAATACTTGCTATCGGTCTAGTAAAGTAGTCAATTGCTTAGGGACAATTTCGCAACTCCTACCACCACTTTTCCATACTCGCTATATTTACTTTATTGCTTCTTTACATAAAACAGCCCCTCCTTTTTATTTACGTAATCTTTATTACCTTGCAAACATATCCAACAACACCTACAAAGTACTAGTTTCATACTTGTTCTAGGTAAAGCGAACGTCAAGCGTGCGTAGAGTTGTATCGATGGTCGATAGAACTTGAGGGAATATTTGTTCTGCCTTTAGCTCCTCGTTGGGTTCGACACTCTTACTTATCGAGAACTGTTGCGATCCCCTATACTTGTGGGTTATCAAAACGCTCGAAAGGCCTTGTGGCCAGGTGGTAGTGGTAGACAAGGACGTCATGTCGCAGGCACAACTAGGCGACGACAAACTTCTGATTGTGCCCGACACGACCCATGGTGTACTCGATGTCGAAGCCGACCACTTGGTACTTGTCCTCGGCAAGGAACTACTCCATAGTTTGGATGGAGCTCTCCACCGAGACCAGACCATTCGTGTACACCACCGAGAGAGCCTTCCCCCTCACATGGGTGTCCCCGACGTGTTGCGTGGTGAACTGCCCGTCGTTGTCGTCATCGGCAGCTGGGAGCGCCATTGGAACCACTCGATATCCTCTTTGTATGTGTCCTCGTGGGTGTGCTTATTGTGTCGTGTGAGAGGAGAGGTGAAGGTAAATGGCCGCAGGAATAAAAGGGGGTCGAGCGACCTGAATTCTCGGTGCGTCCGCATGGCAGTTTTTGCAGCAGGTAACTGCATCGTCGTGCCGTGCCCAGCGCAACCGCATGCACATGAACATGTGTGATTGTGCACTGGCCCCAAACACTGGTAGCACCTGTGGAGGGACGAGGGAAGAGCACCCGGAGGGACGCGATAGCAGAGTGCGCGTGGCAGGACGCGAGCAGAGCGCGCCGCGACTGCCTCAACCACAAGCAACCACATGCATATAGTCGTTGAACACACGGGAAGTTGTCTCCTACAAGCCGGCCGACAGTTGCGTCGCTGCGTAGAGAGCGGCCATGTGCTACTACCTCCGTCTTGGTCTATAGTCCCCTTTATATTCTGTGCCATACTTTGCCCTTAAATTTAACCAACAAAATGTTAATGCATGTTATAAAAATTATATAATTGGAAACTACGTTCAAACACAAATCCAACTATATAATCTTTGGCAACATGCATTAGTATATTATTAGTTAAATCCTACTTATAAACAGGAGGGCGTATAGTAGGTAATTAAACCACAAACATTTTTTGTATTAACCATATGTGTACATGGCCTTTCGTCCTCCTCATGCACGTCCTGTCACCCCGCTGCCGTAGACGGCTTACAATGCAAGCTTGCTCAGCGCATGGGGTGCGTTCTTTTGGCCAAAAGGTGGTGCCAATGAATCGTTGGTGAGCCCATTCCCACCCTACCTCGCAGGTTCCCGCGCAAGCTTCCCGCCCGACTCGGTGAAATCCCCCAAAATCCCAATGCTTACCAGCCTGCTATATAAACCCTCACGGCCAGCGAGTCATGCGTCGCATTTTCCCCTCCCTCAATGTAGCTTATCTCGTCTGCTTCTCCCATAATCGCCAATGGCACCGGTCCATCACCGTCGCTCAGCCACTCTGCTGTCATTAGAGGAAAGCTCCAGCTAGGCTACACCGCGGCGGTGGTGCGGTCCTTGGCGTAGTGTTGTGCGCATGGCGTCCCGATTGGGTGGGCGCGAAACACTCACCACAGGCGCCGCTGCTGCTCGTCGGTAGCTATCGCCGGCCGCCGTTGCTGCCACACCATCATCGAAAACCAGGGCCATCGCCCGCTCCGCCGCCGCGGCCCGAAGGCGGGAGGTGGCCGTCATGGCCGTCACCTGACTACCGGCCACCCTGGCCATCACTCGCTCCGCCACGGTGGCCCGAAGGCGGAAGGTGGTGGTCATGGCCGCCACCCCATCGTCGGTCGTCGTGGCCGCCAGCCCACCGTCGACAGCCAGGGTCATCACCCGCTCCGCCACCATCGTCCGAAGGCGGGAGGCGGAGGTGGATGCCTGAACGTGCGTCAGCGACCTTTCGCGCTACACCGAGTTCCTGCGGGAGGACGAGGAGTGATAACCCACAAGTATAGGGGATCGTTTGTAGCCTTCTTGGAAAAATAAGAGTGTTGAACCCAGCGAGGAGCTAAAGGTAGAACAAATATTCCCTCAAGTTCTATCGACCACCAATAGAACTCTACGCACACTTGACGTTTGCTTTACGGAAAACAAGTATGAAACTATTTTGTAGGTGTGATGCTAGAACTACTTTGTAAGAATAAAACTAGAAGTACTTTGCAAGATAATAAAAGTTAGGTGTCTAGTAAAAGAGTTTGTGTCAACAAGAAATTATTTGTCCCTAGGCAGTTGATAACAAGTACCGGTAATCATTCTTGCAATTCTATATGAGGGAGAGGCATGAGCTAACATACTTTCTCTACATGGATCATGCACTTATGATTGGAACTCAAGCAAGCATCCGCAACTAATAAAGATCATTCAGGTCGTGAAACACAACCATAGCATTAAGTATCAAGTCCTCTTTATCCCATACGCCATAGGCCACCTACTCGGATTTAAGCTTCTGTCGCCCTCGCAACCCAACATAAGTGTACCATGAACATATTGCAACAACCTACAGCGGGGCCCCCTCATGTTTGCACGAGAACAGAGGGCACCGTAGGACAACACCATAAATAATATATACAATCATATCAACCAAGATCACGATTAACCCAGAGGACAAAACAGATCTACTCAAACATCATAGGATAACCGTAGATCATTGGGAAATAATATATGGAGTTGAGCACCATGTTTAAGTAGACATTATAGAGGGGAAGAGAGGTGTTACACCGCTGCATAGATAGGGAGAGATTTGGTGATGACGGTAGCAATATTGTTGATGTAGACCGCCGTCACGATCCTAGCCCTGGCGGCACTCCGGCGCCACCAAGAGAGAGGGGGAGAGAGAGCCCCTCTCCTTCTTCTTCTTCCTTAGCCTTCCCCTAGATGGGAGGAGATTTCCCCCTCTGTTCCATGTCCTCCATGGCAGCGGAGGGGCGGGAGCCCCTCCGAGATTCGATCTCCCTCTCTCTTCTCTTCTATTTCGCGTTCCCCAGATCTGGCCGAAAACCGTTTCTTATATTCCGGGAGATCCGTAACTCTGATTACGCTGAGATTTTAACACGAATTTTCCGGATTAAGCTTCCTTGTGCCCGAAGTAGAGCTCCAACCTACTTTCGAGGAGGGCACAACCCACCACCATGCGCTAGGGGCCTCTGGCACCCTGGTGTCATGTGGGCTGTGTGGGCCTCCATTTGCGGTGATTCCAACTCCCAAAAATCACATATATTCCAAAATAATTCTCCATAAAAATTTATGGCATTTGGACTTCATTCGATATGGATACTCTGCGATACAAAAAAACATGAAGAAAATAGGAAGTGGCACTAGGCACTAGGCACTGGATCAATAGGTTAGTCCAATAAAGCATATAAAAAGTTGCCAAAAATATGTGAACATTGTATAATATTGTCGTGAAACAATCAAAATTTATAGATATGATGGACACGTATTAGCATCCCCAAGCTTAATTCTTGCTCATCCTCGAGCAGGTAAATGATAAAAATGATAATTTTTGATGTGGAATGCTACCTAGCATAAACTTGATCATATATCTAATGATGGCATGAATATTAAGACATAAGTGATTCAAAGCAATCATCTATAATTTGACATAAAGACATCAATACTCATGCATCCCAACAAACAATCATGTCTTTCAAAATATCAACGCTAAAGAAAGCTATCCCTACAAAATCATATAGTCTTGTCATGCTCTGTCTTCTTAGCACAAAGTATTTATCATGCACAACCCCGATGACAAGCCGAGCAATTGGTTCATACTTTTTAACGCGCTTTAGCTATTTCAACCCTCACGCAATACATGAGCGTGATCCATGAATATAGCACTACGGGTGGAATAGAATATGATGATAGGGGTAAATATAGAGAAGACAAAAGGTAAGAAAGTCTCACATCGACACGGCTAACCAACGGGCTATGGAGATGCCCATAAATTGATATCAACGTGAGGAGTAGGGATAGCCATGCAACGAATGCGCTGAGAGCTGTAAGTGAATGAAAGCTCAATGTGAAAACTAAGTGGGTGTGCAACTAATCCTATAATGAAAAATTCCCACTAGTTTATGAAAGTGACAACATAGGAGACTCTCCATAAGAAAAACATGGTGCTACTTTGAAGCACAGGTGTGGTAAAGGATACTAACAATGCCCCTTCTCTCTTTGCTTTTTTTTTCCTTTTTTTCTCTTTCTTTCTTTTTTTTTCTTTTTTTCTTTTTCTCTCTCATTGTCTGGAGTCTCATCCCGACTTGTGGGGGAATCATAGTCTCCATCATCCTTTCCTCACCATGGCACAAATCTAAAAATGAATAATGATGATCATCACACTTCTATTTACTTATAACTCAAAAGACATAAAAATTACAACTCGATACCTATGACAAAGTATGAATCTATATGAATGTCTCTAGCATGTACGAGGATGTGCAATATCTAGCATAACATGTATGTAAAATGATGAACGGTGGCTGAGCTACAACTGCTATGTCAGCTATATGATCATGCAAAGCAATATGACAATGAATGCTCAAGTCATCAAACAGAAGCGGTGGAAGTTGCATGGAATATCTCTCAGAATGGCCAAGGAAAAGCCATAATAGGTAGGTATGGTGGCTGTTTTGAGGAAGATATAATACAGATTTTGTGTGATAGAGTGTATCATATCACGGGATTTGGATGCACCTGTGAAGTTTGTACCACGTCTCGATATGAGAAACGGCAATGCACGGTACCCTAGATGCTAGCAAATTGCGGAAAGGTAAGAGTGCGTATAATCCATCGACTCACATTAGTCATAAAGAACTCATATACTTATTGCAAAAGTTTATTTGCCCTCGAAGCAAAGTACTACTGCGCATGCCCCTAGGGGGATAGATTGGTAGGAAAAGACCATCGCTCATCCCCGACCGCCACTCATAAGGAAGGCAATTAATAATAAATCATGCTCCAAATTCATAGTATAACGAGAGACTATACGTGCATGCTTCGTGAATCACAAACCTGAACACCAATATTCTTACTAACCACAACCGTTTACTAGTACCTCCCACATATTCCATCTCTATATCGCAAAACTTTTGCAAGGAATCAAACATATCATATTCAGTGATCCATAAGTTTTCTGTAGGATTTTTTGACTAACCATGCAATTTAACAATTCCTTTTGACTCTCTAAATAGATCTAAGTGAAGCATGAGAGTTTAATTCTTTCTACAGAAATACCATGCTCTAATAAATATAAGTGAAGCAAAAGAGCATTCTACAAACAACAGTTTTCTATGTGAAGTGCAACAAGCAATCCAAACTTCAAATGATATAAGTGAAGCACATGAAGCATTCTAAAAAGCCATACTCAAATGATATAAGTGAAGTGAAATGAGCATTCTATAAATCAACCATGAAATATCTCATATCAACATGGTGCATAAAATAAAAATGAAAACTAAATGCAAAAGACGCTCCAAGATTTGCACATATCACGTGAACAAAAAAAATCTGAAAACATACTGATACTTGTTGAAGAAAGATGGGATGCCTTCCGGGGCATCCCCAAGATTAGACACTTGAGTCTCCTTGAATATTTACTTCATGTTCCTTGGGCATCCCCAAGCTTGAGCTCTTGCCTCTCCTCCTTCTCCTCACATGGAGACCTCCTTGATCTTCGAACACTTCATCCACACAAAACTTAACCGAACTTTTAGTGGCGGATTTAGTGAATATGGCAATGAAATCCAATAATGTACTACTATAACATTATTATATAATTATAAACTAACATTACCCACTATATGCTATCACAATTCTATGTTCCCAAGTCAAGGAGGCTTCAACAAGAATTCAAACATAATGAAGCTATAATAGCAATATGTGAAAATAGGACAATATGTAAAGATTTGAACATCCACCATACTTCTTTAACTAAAACAATTCTGAACAATTAGGACAAAATAAACATTTTATATAGATATAAAGTACAGAAAGTTTCAGAACCATTGGACGTTCCAGTAAAAAATGTAAAATCGAGCACTACATCCAAAGTTTCTGTTTTGCACCGCAGAAACCAACAAGCAATTTAATCATCCTAAAGGCAAACCTTGGCACATTATTTTTATAATACAATGGAATTGTACAAGGGGATAATTATTTTTGTTGAAAAGTTTATGTAATTAAGATTCACAAAGTTTCCATGGGCATGGACAAAGTTCAAGGCTAGCTTCCGCTTCCACAGTGCTCGTCTATGTCACTTTCACTTTTCTTTTTGTGAAGTTTTAAGTTCCCCTCTATATTTTTTGTCTTTAAAATTTATAAAAGCACTCACCAGAAATAAATGACTCTCTAAAACTTCCGGATTGTCTCCCTGGCAGCGCTTTCTTTAAAGCCAGTAAGCTAGGCACATAGTGCTCAAGCAATGGGTCCACCTGGATCCCAAGGTATATCAAAGCCAATTTGAATTAACAATGATTTGGCATTTAGCACAGAGCACAAAGCAACATATATCATGCAATGACGAAGTCTAACTCTCTTCCTATGCATCGGCATGTCATACAAGAACAATTCATGCACATCAAGTAAAGGCCAATACATAGCATAAGCAGTTTCGTGCAATTTTATCATGTTGGAAACATAAAGAGGCGGAGATATAGTTCCTCTCTCATAATAATTGCAAGTAGGAGCAGAAAGCACATTCATATTAGATTCATCAAAATCATCATGTGTAATGGTAGAATGCAACCCATCAATATAATCCTTAATAAGAACAAACTTCTCTGATATAGTGTAGTTTGGAGAATTCAAAAAGATAATAGGACTATCATGCGTGGGTGCAATAGCAGTAATTTCATTCTCAACATAGGGAACTATAGCAAGTTCATCTCCATAAGCATAATTTAAATTGGCATCATGGCCATGAGCATAGCAATCATCAAGTTCATCAAAAAGGTATATTTCGAACGAATCAACGGGATCATAGCAATTATCATGGCATTCATCCTTCGGTAAGAATGAAGGGAAATTAAACAATGTATGAGTTGAAGAGTTACTCTCATTAGAAGGTGGGCACGGGTAGCTAATCCACTCTTCCTTATTTTGTCCTTCGCTCTCCTCCTCGTCTTTTTCATCCAATGGGCTCATAGTTTCATCAATTCCTTCTTCCATAGACTCCTGCAAAATATTAGTCTCGTCTTGGAGAGCGGAGACTTTATCAATAAATTCATCAATATCAGAATTGTATTTATAATTATCATAGCAATATTTAAGGATAGAAAAATTTTCAGGTCTATAAACTAAATCATCAAAATCTTCAAACATTTCAAACAAAGATTCAATTTCATAAGCACCCCTAAAAGAAAAAAAATTCTTCTATTCGTTCCACATCATAGTAATCATATATACCATTAGCATAAGAAGCTAAGGTTTCATTAGCATTAAATTTGCCTGAAAAGGGAAGGTGTGGAGCATTCATCCTAGAGCAACAAGTAAAATCATATCTCAAGCATAAATCCGAGCATACCAATGCAACATATAAATTTGATCCCATAGAAGTTTCCCTTTTTGTGTCAAGCGATAATCCCTAAAGTATTCACGTTGGTCCAATGTTACACCCATTATCATGTTGAATGGGTTTTTCTCAGGATTATGATAGTAGTGCATAATGTTTTTCACATAACAAGCATCAAGGGTTTTAGGAGGTTCCCCATCTCCATGAGTAGCAAGTGCCACTAATATTTTTGGTGTTTTGTGTTCCATATCCGTAACTAAAGATAGAGAACAACTTAGAATAGGAAATAAAAACTACTTAGTGATAAATCAAACAAGCACACACAAGAATATTCACCCCAAGTTATTGCTCCCTGGCAAGGGCGCCAGAAAAAGGTCTTGATAACCCACAAGTATAGGGGATCATTCGTATCCTTCTTCGATAAATAAGAGTGTCAAACCCAACGAGGAGCTAAAGCCAAAACAAATATTCCCTCAAGTTCTATCGACCACCAATACAACTCTACACACACTTGACATTTGCTTTATCGAAAACAAGTATGAAACTATTTTGTAGGTGTGATGCTAGAACTAGTTTGCAAGAATAAAACTAGAAGTACTTTGCAAGATAATAAAAGTTAGGTGTTTAGTAAAAGGGTTTGTGTCAACAAGAAAGCTATTTGTCCCTAGTCAATCGATAACAATTACAGGTAATCATTCTGGCAATTCTATATGAGGGAGAGGCATGAGCTAACATACTTTCTCTACTTGGACCATATGCACTTACGATTGGAACTCTAGCAAGCATCCACAACTACTAAAGATCATTAAGGTCGTGAAACCAAACCTTAACATTAAGTATCAAGCCCTCTATATCCCATACGCCATAGCCCACCTACTCGCGTTTAAGCTTCTGTCACCCTGGCAACCCACTGTAAGCGAACCATGAACATATTGCAACACCCTACAATGGGGCCCCCTCACGTTTTCGCGAGAACAGAGGGCACCGTAGGACAACATCATAAATAAAATATACAATCGTACCAACCAAGATCATGATTAACCCACAGGACAAAAAAGATCTACTCAAACATCATAGGGTAACCATAGATCATTGGGAAATAATATATGGACTTGAGCACCATGTTTAAGTAGAGATTACAACGGGCAAGAGAGGTGTTACACCACTGCATAGAGGGGAAGAGAGTTGGTGATGGCGGTAGCAAGATTGTTGATGTAGAGCTCCGTCACGATCCTAGCCCCGGCGGCACTCCGGCGCCAGTACCGGGAGAGAGAGAGAGCCCCCTCCTTCTTCTTCTTCCTTGGACTCCACCAAGATGGGAGGAGAGTTCCCCCTCTGGTCCATGGACTCCATGGCGGCGGAGGGGCGGGAGCCCCTCCGAGATTGGATCTCCCTCTTTGTTCTCTTCTGTTTCGCGTTCCCCAGATCTGGCCGAAAACCGTTTCTTATATTCCAGGAGATCCATGACTTCGATTGCGCTAAGATTTTAACATGATTTTTTTTCTGGATATAAGCTTCCATGCACCCAAAGTATAGCTCCAACCGACATTCGAGGAGGGCACAACCCACCACCACGCGCCAGGGGCCCCTCGCACGCTCGAACCAAGGTTCGAGGAGGGCACAACCCACCGCCACGCGATAGGGGCCTCTGGCTCTCCCTGGTGTCTTGTGGGCTACGTGGGCCTCCATTTGGAGTGATTTTAAGTCCCAAAAATCACAGATATTCCAAAATGATTCTCCGTAAAATTTTATGGCATTTGGACTTCATTTGATATGGATACTATGCAATGCAAAAAACATGCAGAAAACAGGAACTGGCACTATGCACTGGATCAATAGGTTAGTCCAATAAATCATATAAAAAGTGGCCAAAAATATGTGAAAGTTGTATAATATCGGCATGAAACAATCACAAATTAGAGATACTATGGAGACGTATCAAGGAGTGCCTCGTCGAGTAGGAAAAGAGCCTTACCGCCGCTGTGGCCGTGACACATGCCGCCTCAGAGGCGAGGAGTCTGGAGATCTACGAGGAGAACCACCACTTCGAGAGGGCTCGTCTGGAGCGACAGAGGGCGTTCGAGGTGAGCGTCACTGAAGCTGCAGCAGCGGCAGGCACCGTATTGCGGTTGCCCAGCTCGTCGGTAGACTCCTCCTCCTCTGCCTCTTACTGAGTGCGCTCGGCAGAGGAGAGGCAGCCGGAAGTAGTACGAAGCCCCTCTGCATTAGTAGTAGTATTTAGGGGATATTTTGTTAAATTCATCTGACTGTAGATGTGGTGGAACTGTACAACGTACTTAAAATTAGCTAGTATATATAGTTGAACTAGCTATTTCAGTACATGTATGGCAACAATTGGGGAAAAGTTTGGTCAGTTCAGCTGTTGATTTGAACTATTTGTATAAATTAAGAACAACTGCTTAATCTATGAATGAAATCTATGCTTAACTACTGAATTTTAGTTGCAAAAATTAGATACCGCTAGTGATTTTTAGCTTCATATTTTGACAAATTGTTGTGTTACAAGGTTGACAAATGGTAATGTAACTAGATCAACAAATGTCATTCTTTCCAGTTTGACAAATGGGAAAATACCCAAATTGTTTGTAAGTGGTTGCACACGGGTCATCAAAAAGAACCGTTTGCGTTGAAGAGATGCACAAATCCTGCTCTCACTTTGCATACGGGTGTTCTATCTAAAACTTTTGCGATCAAGTGCTTCACAAACCATGCTCGACACATTTTCCCTTGGCTTCGTGGGGAAGCTGTTCATCGAAAAGAACCGTTTGCATACGGGTGTTCTAACTAAAATGTTTGAGATGAGTGTTTTATATTTAAAAACCAATGACGTTTTTTTCAAAACAAAATCGTTTGATAAGTCTGTACATTAAGAGAGAAAAAAGCAAGTTCGCTCAAACCATATCTTTCATTCAGTCATACTGCGAATTTATATTCATATGATTGAGATACAATATTAAACCCAAAAAAACTATTTCTGGCGGCGGCGGAGGCGGCGTGCCGCATCGTCATTGTCGTCCTCCGGGACACCGTTGTTGAACTCTTCAATGAAACACAGAATGTTCTTCACTTGTAAATCAAACATCATGTCGTCGCACAATCGACGGGCAGGGCGTGGGAGGGCGACAGCTGGCGGTGCTGAGAGGTAGCGGTCGACGGCGTTATTCCATGCCACTGAGGGGGGTGCGCGCACGGGCACGGGCGTGGCGGGTGCACCCAAACTCATGTGGACTGGTGCTACCTCTTGAGCACTGCGTTGGTTTTCCCTTCACGCGCGTAAGTATTTCCCTTAGTTTTTGAGAACCAAGGTATCAATCCAGTAGGACACCACGCGCGCGTCACATCGTACCTACACAAACAAATAAGAACCTCGCAACCAACGCGATAAAGGGGTTGTAAATCCCTTCACGGCTACTTGCAAGAGTGAGAACTGATAGAGATGATAATAATAAGATAAGTATTTTTGATATTTTTATGATATAGATTGAAAATAAAGATTGCAAAATAAAATAGATTGGAAACTTGTATGATGGAAAATAGACCCGGGGGCCATAGGTTTCACTAGTGGCTTCTCTCAAGATAGCATAAGTATTACGGTGGATGAACAAATTACTATCGAGCAACTGATAGAAAAGCGAATAATTATGAGAATATCTAGGTATGATCATGTATATAGGCATCACGTCCGCGATAAGTAGACCGACTCCTGCCTGCATCTACTACTATTACTCCACACATCGACCGCTATCCAGCATGCATCTAGAGTATTAAGTTCATAAGAACAGAGTAACGCCTTAAGCAAGATGACATGATGTAGAGGGATAAACTCATGTAATATCATATAAACCCCATCTTTTTATCCTCGATGGCAACAATACAATACGTGTCATTTCCCTTTCTGTCACTGGGATCGAGCACCGCAAGATTGAACCCAAAGCTAAGCACTTCTCCCATTGCAAGAAAGATCAATCTAGTAGGCCAAACCAAACTGATAATTCGAAGAGACTTGCAAAGATAAACCAATCATACATAAAAGAATTCGGAGAAGATTCAAATATTATTCATAGATAGTCTGGGTCATAAGCCCACAATTCATCGGATCTCGACAAACGCACTGCAAAAAGAAGAGTTACATCGAATAGATCTCCAAGAGAATCGATGATAACTTTGTATTGAGATCCAAAGAGAGAGAAGAAGCCATCTAGCTAATAACTATGGACTCGAAGGTCTGAGGTAAACTACTTACACATCATCGGAGGGGCCATGGAGTTGATGTAGAGGCCCTCCATGATCAATGCCCCCTCCGGCGGAGCTCCGAAAAAGGCGCCAAGATGGGATCTCTTGGGTACAGAAGGTTGCGGCGGTGGAAATAGGGTTTCGTGGTGCTCCTGGATGTTTGCGGGGTATATGAACATTTATAGGAGGAAGAAGTAGGTCGGTGGAGCAATGAGTGGCCCATGAGGGGGGGGGGGGCGCCCCCTGCCTCGTGGCCGCCTCGTTAATTGCTTGACGTCCACTCCAAGTCCTGTGGATCACGTTTGTTCCAAAAATCACGTTCTCGAAGGTTTCATTCCGTTTGGACTCCGTTTGATATTCCTTTTCTACGAAACACTGAAATAGGCAAAAAAATAGCAATTTGGGCTGGGCCTCTGGTTAATAGGTTAGTCCTAATAATAATATAAAGTGTAAAATAAAGCCCATTAATATCCAAAACAAATAATATAATAGCATGGAACAATCAAAAATTATAGATACGTTGGAGACATATCAGCAACCCCAAGCTTAATTCCTGCTCGTCCTCGAGTAGGTAAATGATAAAAACAGAATTTTTGATGTGGAATGCTTTCTAGAATATTCTTCAATGTATTTTTCTGTAACATCCCA
This sequence comes from Triticum aestivum, assembly GCF_018294505.1. Classification (NCBI taxonomy): domain Eukaryota; kingdom Viridiplantae; phylum Streptophyta; class Magnoliopsida; order Poales; family Poaceae; genus Triticum; species Triticum aestivum. The sequence continues at coordinate 515,961,902 of NC_057806.1, read as the reverse complement.
AAATTCTAAATTTTGGAATGTTATAATAAATAAATAGATTTGATTGACTGTTTGATTGATTGACTGAAAGTGAGTGAAATTCGAAACTTTTTGAAAGTTAAATGAGAGGGAATAAAAGGACTTTCCCAAACTTTCATTTTTGCATTTATGCTCTCCGTGAATTCAAATACTTTTTCAAATACAAAACCCTTGAGCGAAGATGATATGACTTCTTCCATTTAAATTATATGAAAGGGGATTTGAAAATAATTGAATTTCATTTGGAAATATTTCAATTCATAAACTTCATGCAGCTCAATGATTTTCATGAGAGAAGATAAAATGACTTCAAATTATATGAAATATGAATTGGGAGTTTCAAAGAATTAAATTCAAAGTTATTTTGAATTTATTTTCAATTTAGAGTTATTTGAGTTTTATTTAAATTATTTTTCTCCAAAAAACTAAATACATGGAAAATAGGGTAACATGATTCCCTACAATAGAAAATTGGAGAAAAATTAATTTGAAATCATTTTGGTATTTTTAAAATGATTTTATTGGATTTTATTAGAGCAGGAGCACTGTTTGAATTATTAGAAATTGTGTGTATTTTATTTGGTGCTACAAAAATGTTCATGTTGTTGGAAATCTTTTTCTGAAAATTTTGATATATTATATGCCTATATAATATTTTTATTTTTATTTGTTTTTATTTGTTTTATTTTGTCTGGAAAATGTTTTATTAAAAAAAAAACTTCCCGTCGAAACTGGGCCGGCCCAGCTCCCAGCCAAGGCCCAGCCCCGCTCGCCCGACCGCTCCCGTCTCCGGCTCCCGCACGCCGCCACGCCGCCATGAGAGGCCGAGCTCGCCCAGGCCTCCTCCTTGCCCCTCGCCCACGCCATTGCCCCGCCCTCCCCCTATAAAACCCGCCGCCACCGCCTCTCCTCTCCTCCTCTCGCATCACACCGCCGCACCACGCCGACCACCGCCGCCATCGCCGGACACCGCCGCCACTGCTTAGCCCGCGCCGCCTCCGCCGACCCGCTGCCGCGCTGCACGCCGGAGCTGCCCGCGCCGCGCCCCCCCCCCCCCCCCCCCCCGCCGCCTCGCCTCGCGTCGCCTCGCTCCTCGCCGGCGCCCGCCGCCGCGGGAAGCCGCCGGAGATCCGCCGCCGGTTTTTCGTCGGGAAACCGCCCCGACCGGTAAAACCCGCACAAAACCCGATCCAGTTTTCCTCGGTTTAGCCGGTTTTATTTTTTTAGTTAGGTTTTTTTTGAGAGCGTTCGCTGGGTAGGTTTAGAAAGAGAACGTTCACTTTTTATCCTTTTTCTTTTTCTGTATAATTTTCGTCCAGGGACCTAGTTGCGAATACTTTATTTATAGAATAGTCCCTGTACTTCAAACGTCTACAACTTTTTGCTCGTTTGTCGAAATCCAACGAAACCAACACCCACTTCTTCGTTATGATCTCCTCTATCCATTAAAGAAACTTAAACATGTTTTTGAAAATTTTAAAATTTGAATTAGATCAGACTTAAATTCAAACTTTGTTTGATCATAACTTGAGTTTCGTAGCTCCGTTTGAGTTGATTCTTTTTGCAAATCGAAGCTCTTGACCTAAACATTCTAATAAGGCCAAATTCACATAATTTTGGTAGTGTTAGAAATTGTTTTATGTTGCAAGAGCTATTTGCTTGGTTTTGATGTTTTCCGAATCGACTTCTTCGATCTTTCTGGTCTTTTAAATGATTGCTTATGTGTGGTTACTATTGCTTGATTACGATAGATTGACCGGAGTGTGAAGAGTAGAGCTATCAAGATTTTTGAGTGCAAATCATCTTCATCAACATTGCAGGCAAGTTCACACTTTGATCATATCCCTTTTCATACCCAGTTTTTATGCATTAGTCTCAACTCTCAAACATTGCATGAGTAGGATTGATAACATGTGGGTATGGGGAAGTAGTTGATGAGGTAGAACCTATTACCCTTTTACATTCAAACCTTGGGAGTTACTATTACGTTATGCTTATAGTGCCATGCTATGCTCGTAGACGTGGATTGGATTTTGAGAGTATTCATGACAGATGTGAGATTGTTAATTAATGGTTTACTTAAGGTGGAAACTTAAACACACATCTGGGTGGATTGAGGCACTTGGTTATTCTCGGATTGCCTGTCTAGGCACCGGGGTAGACCAGGCTTGCCTGTTTTTTTATGGACCGCCACCGAGGCTCAAAGGGATCATGAGATTTTTCATACTAGAAACTTCCTTGTGCAGCCACAAGCTATTATGGGCTCTAGCATAGTTGATTAACTCGTGTGAACTCTTATAGTGGTAGACTAGCAGATGTAGGGGTTGTAGGTGGTACGGTCTACCCATCGTAAGGTGCAAACGCTTCTGAGAGACTATGTCTCGGTCATCCGTTTCTCAAACACCATGTAGTGTGAGAAATCCAACGGAGGAGATCGAGTCTTGTGGGGAAAAGTGCACAAACCTCTGCAGAGTGTATAAATTAATCATGATTAGCCGTGTCCCCGGTTATGGATGTTTTGAGTATCAAGTACTTGGATTATCATGTGAATCTCATCATGTTACTTTAAATTAATTTTGTTGGGTTTTAATGATGATGCTTAATTGGGATTGAGAATGATGTCAACCATTCTCAATGTTTAACAACCACCATGATAGTTAAATAAAATTTATTCCTTTGAAGTAGGGAAAAATTGGCTTTTCACAAAAACATATAACCATAGAGCTTTTCCACCAGCCATATATGCATATAGTGATATCCATTGTTCATCATTCTCTATGGTGTGAATTTGCCAGTACATTCAATGTACCGACCCTCTGTGGCTGCAACGTCTCATGTTGCACGATTATCTTATGACGAGTAAGTGATACGTTAGGGTTATGATTTCTACACTCAACTTTGCCATTGGTGTTGATGGGAATCCAAAACCTTGTTACTTCTGCTATTTTGGATTGAGGTAATAGTATTTACGTTACTTTATACATGTGATTTACCTCTGTTATAAATCCTCGAGTACTGTGTGTGTCAGCATACCGATCCAGGGATGACACTTAAGCACAGAGACTTGACCCATTCGGGTCGGGTCGCTACAAGATGGTATCAGAGCACATGTTGACTGTAGGACGTGACCCTAGAAACTGGCAAGCCCATAGAAAGTATTTTCTCTAAAACTTTCCCTTTCAAAAAGATCTTTTACCTCTCTTCTCTTCTGAGCTTATTCAAAAATTCCCTTTAGTGAGACCATACCCCTTTTCCCTTTTGACCACACGAAGATTAGACTGATGAGACCACTTTAAGAAGTACAAGATATCGGACAACTAAGACCACTTCGGAATGAAGAGTATTTTCCGTGCATCTGAATAATGGAAACTACAGTGGTTGAAGACTCCGAAGACTAGGAGATTTGAAGGCTCTGAAGAATTCCCAGATTTTTATGACCTAGGAAGGCTACCCTTATGGAACTTGGCAAAATATGGAAGTTGTCAATACCCGAGATCAAGGTGTATCGGAGAAAGACCGGAGCATGTAGAGTTAAGAACTCAAGGATTTGTGAAGAAAACCTTAAGGCAGGAGATATCAACTATGGAATGTTAGCTCATGGGAATGATAAGAGCAAAAACACGGTTATCCATGATGTCATCGCCCACTGATGCTATTGTCACCGTGCTGAGTTAAGGATGCTTTCTTCAGAATGGATTTGATGGAAGAAGGCTGATGGAGCACCTATTAGTAAGATGAAGTTTTAACCTTAGCCGGTGTATCACCAGGATCTGGAGTAGTACATCAAGAAGTTTAAGGTGGAGCTCCATGAAGCCGTAATAGACAAGAAAGCATTTCGTGAAGAACTCAGGAACCAAAAGCTGAAAGTAGCCAAGCTGGAGGAGCAAAACCTCGAGATACCGGAGATTCGTCAGGAACTAAAGGACAGTAGGACCATGGTTCATGTGAAGGATGTTGAAACCAGAAGTTTGGAATGCAACTCCGGAATATTAAAGGATGTCACGAGAGATTTCACGCCAACAGAGTTGATCTGGCAAAATAACTTGAGAAAAATAAGCATGAGCGAAAGAAGCCATTGGAGGCATGGACAAGACTCGTAGAGCTTGATGACTTTGAAGATTTATTGACCTTTAGAAGACCAAACCCCTGTTATACCTACGTTAGATGCGACGTTTGTGAGCTGTCATTTGTTTGATGTTTTTCCCGACAGCCACAAATAAAAATCTGTCTTTTCAAAACTGTTGTTTGCATTGTGTGTATCCCTCTCTATCTCTCTTATCTCACCCCAAACCCATGGACCCAATAGAGGATGAATGAAGATGAGCTTATATTTTCTGGACCGATGAGTCAATTGGAGACGGACCAATGGATTCAGAACATGGAGGATCACATGGAGAATAACCCTATAGTTGGACATGATATGACCCATCATGCTCTTCAGTGCTTTGAAAGAGGTGCTGCTACTTGGTGGAGGATGTATCAAACCATCAATGGATAGCAAGGAGTAACCACTTGGAAAGAATTTAAGTTGACTTTGCCAAAGTCTCAGCTTGTGTCCCAGAAGTTGAAGCCCTATGAAAATGATATGAAGAAGCATTGTGCATGCAAGCTTTGTGGAGAAATAGGACACACCCATAAAGAACACAAGGATGAATGCCCTAATTGTGAAGGAAGTCACCCAGTTTAAGAATGCCCAACTAGGCAGATTACTTGTTTCTTGTGTGAAGGGACTACCCACTATCCTGCTCAGTGTCACATTTATCCCATGCTACGAAGAACCGTACATCTGAAGAAAGAAGTAAAGAAAGGAGCCCTTATGGAAATTTTAGAAGAAACCATGATGAAGGAAGATGTGGAGGACACGCCTAAAGAAGACCCGAGAAAACCCTACACTAAGTCTTGCTATTCATGTGGAGAAGAAGGACACATCTCCCAGAATTGTATGAATGGGGATCTAGTAGAATTCCCGACAGAGGAAGTAGAATATGACCCACAGGAAATAGAAGCCCTGATTGGAATGGAAAAGTCCAGGAAGAGAAACCGATTGGAGCCCAGGAGGGACCTGAGTCATATCACCTGTTACAGGTGCAAGGAGTTAGGGCACTACCTCAACAATTGCCCAAAAAGGAAACCTCAATACTTGTCAGAAGTAATATGTTTTAGTTGTAATGGAGCAGGGCACTTTGCCAGAGAATGCCCCAAGGAGAAGGAAACTTGTGCTAGATAGTTGAGTTTGCAACAAAAGAAATGGAGTAGTAGAAGTGAGAACATTTTTCTTTTATATTGAGGTGTTGAGTTGAGACATGTAATGGAAAAGCGAGAGATTGTAATCACTTGAGAATGAATAAAGTTAGCATCGTTGGTTCTGATATGGATTTTATGAGTTTTTACTCTATGAAGAAGAATTTTGGCCATTCTGAGGATATGAGAAATATGGTCTCTGGAAGATTTGTGCATTTTAAGGGTGGTAGTACCCTGTAAGAACCGTTGACCCCTGGAAAAGATAAGGATACTCCACTGAGTGGATTTCGAACAGAATGAATACGAGTTTTGTCTCGATATGTGTGATACCCCAAGAGTATGTGGGATGAAGTTGGAGACCGTCAGTTGTTTGGACCAAATGTGATTAAGGAGTCAGAAGAGAATGTTAAGTTGATTCGAGATAGACTGAAGGTAGCTCAGTCCAAGCAGAAGAGTTATGCAGACTTAAAAATGCAAGGAGGTAGTCTATGAAATTTGAGACAGAGCATGTCTTCATGTGACCCCTCTGCGAGGAGTTAAAAAATTTGAAGTTAGGGGAAAGTTAGCCCCGAGATTTGTAGGACCATACCGAGTTTTGGAGCATATGGGAGAAGTGGCGAACAAGTTGGAGTCACCCGAAGGACTGCCAGGAGTTCATGATGTGTTTCACGTTTCCGAGTTGAAGAAGTGCCATGCAGAGATGGCCAATAACTCCCTGTAAGGACGCTTGACCCTGGAAAGGATAATGATGTTCCACGAAGTAGAATATGGACTTCATAAGTATAAGTTTTTATCTTGATATGTGGGATATCCCACGAGGATGAAGAGATAAATTACTATTGGATATAAAGGAGGTATGATGTTGGAAATATGGATCAAGGGAAATTCCATGATGAGTCTGAGTAATCATGTCCTAGTTTGGTGCCAATAGAAGGAAGGAAGATAGTACAATTGGATGGATTTTAAGTATGCTTGGAAGCTGGAATTTGGATGTTGGAATAACGGTAAGTTGCCCAGAGGATAAGTTCAAGGTTTACAAGTCATGAGATGGGCCATAACCCACAGGCCCCAGGACTTGCCAAGAAGCAAGCACATTCTTGCTGAAGGAAGAACCCTGGAAGAGGATATACCTTTGTCGACAGACGATTTTATAGGAGTTTACGCAAAACCTGAGAGTTGTGAAGGAACGATAGATGTTTGTCTGGCTTGCAGAATCTATGGATATATCCGAACTTGGTTCATCGACAAGAGAAATTCTGCAATGCTTGTGAGGATGACCGAGTGTTAGAATGCGAGATTCGCTAAACCGTATACAAGGTAATGATTTGGGTGCGGGATGGATTGATCACCATACCGACTTACTCTTATTATTCGCCATGATATATGGGATGGTAAATCTGAGTGACTTACCTATAGTAGAGCGCCGACGATCAAAACCATGTTTAAACTTAGAATGGTATAAGAATTTTTTCCCATGTACACGGCAGCTTTTTGCCAACCGTAGGTTATACGGTGAGGATCAACCCAGACCCATTTCCCGCGGGAGAAACCATAAATTGTTGACCACCATGAGATATCGATAGTTGATTAGTATTGGCACCAGACCCGCCAGCTAAGAAGACCCAGTCTCGGAATAACCTTACCAGGATGAAAGGACAAAAGAATTGAGGAAAAGGTTATGCCGTTACCGGAAGAGCCCGGATAAGGAATTATCCTGAAGATCTAAGAAGACCAACACTGTTAACAATATGGATGAAGTATATGAGTTTCGAGGGAACCGTAACCATGCTTCTAAGGGTGGTAGCACCCGAGACCCCAGAGACGATTGATGAAATTTGAGAAGACCCCCAAACCCTAACCTTTTCTTTCTAGCCTCTCCGAATCTCGAGGACGAGATTCATTTTAAGGGTTGTAGGTTTGTAACATCCCAAAATTCTAAATTTTGGAATGTTATATAAATAGATATATTTGATTGACTGTTTGATTGATTGACTGAAAGTGAGTGAAATTCGAAACTTTTTGAAAGTTAAATGAGAGGGCATAAAAGGACTTTACCAAACTTTCATTTTTGCATTTATGCTCTCCGTGAATTCAAATACATTTTCAAATACAAAACCCTTGAGCGAAGATGATATGACTTCTTCATTCAAATTAGATGAAAGGGGATTTGAAAATAATTGAATTTCATTTGGAAATATTTCAATTCATAAACTTCATGCAGCTCAATGATTTTCATGAGAGAAGATAAAATGACTTCTTCAAATTATATGAAATATGAGTTGGGAGTTTCAAAGAATTAAATTCAAAGTTCTTTTGAATTTATTTTCAATTTAGAGTTATTTGAGTTTTATTTAAATTATTTTTCTCCAAAAAACTAAATACATGGAAAATAGGGTAACATGATTCCCTACAATAGAAACTTGGAGAAAAATTAATTTGAAATCATTTTGGTATTTTTAAAATGATTTTTATTGGATTTTATTAGAGCAGGAGCACTGTTTGAATTATTAGAAATTGTGTGTATTTTATTTGGTGCTACAAAAATGTTCATGTTGTTGGAAATCTTTTTCTGAAAATTTCGATATATTATATGCCTATATAATATTTTTATTTTTATTTGTTTTTATTTGTTTTATTTGTCTGGAAAATGTTTTATTAAAAAAAAACTTCCCGTCGAAACTGGGCCGGCCCAGCTCCCAGCCAAGGCCCAGACCCGCTCGCCCGACAGCTCCCGTCTCCGGCTCCCGCACGCCGCCGCGCCGCCATGAGAGGCCGAGCTCGCTCCGGCCTCCTCCTTGCCCCTCGCCCACGCCACTGCCCCGCCCTCCCCCTATAAAACCCACCGCCGCCGCCTCTCCTCTCCTCCTCTCGCATCGCGCCGCCGCACCACACCGACCACCGCCGCCATCGCCGGACGCCGCCGCCACTGCTTAGCCCGCGCCGCCTCCGCCGACCCGCTGCCGCGCCGCACGCCGGAGCCGCCCGCGCCGCACCCCCCCGCCGCCTTGCCGCTCGCCGCCTCCCCTCGCTCCTCGCCGGCGCCCGTCGCCGCGGGAAGCCGCTGGAGATTCGCTGCTGGTTTTCCGACGGGAAACCGCCCCGACCGGTAAAACCCGCATAAAACCCGATCCGGTTTTCCTCGGTTTAGCCGGTTTTATTTTTTTTAGTTAGGTTTTTTTTGAGAGCGTTCGCTGGGTAGGTTTAGAAAGCGAACGTTCACTTTTTAGCCCTTTTCTTTTTCTGTTTAATTTTCGGCCAGGGACCTAGTTGTGAATACTTTATTTACACAATAGTCCCTGTACTTCAAACGTCTACAACTTTTTGCTCGTTTGTCCAAATCCAACGAAACCAACGCCCACTTCTTCATTATTATCTCCTCTATCCAGTAAAACAACGTAAACATGTTTTTGAAATGTTTAAAATTTGAATTAGATCAGATTTAAATTCAAACTTCATTTGATCATAACTTGAGTTTCGTAGCTCCGTTTGAGTTGATTCTTTTTGCAAATCGAAGCTCTTGACCTAAACATTCTAATAAGGCCAAATTCACATAATTTTGGTAGTGTTAGAAATTGTTTTATGTTGCAAGAGCTATTTGCTTGGTTTTGATGTTTTCCGAATCGTCGACTTCTTCGATCTTTCTGGTCTTTTGAGTGATTGCTTATGTGTGGTTACTATTGCTTGATTACGATAGATTGACCGGGGTGTGACGAGTAGAGCTATCAAGATTTTTGAGTGCGAATCATCTTCATCAACATTGCAGGAAAGTTCACACTTTGATCATATCCCTTTTCATACCTAGTTTTTATGCATTAGTCTCAACTCTCAAACATTGCATGAGTAGGATTGATAACATGTTGGTATGGGGAAGTAGTTGATGAGGTAGAACCTATTACCCTGTTACATTCAAACCATGGGAGTTACTATTACGTTATGCTTATAGTGCCATGTTATGCTCATAGACGTGGATTGGGTTTTGAGAGTATTCATGACAGATGTGAGATTGTTAATTAATGGTTTACTTAAGGTGACAACTTAAACACACATCTGGGTGGATTGAGGCACCTGGTTATTCTCGGATTGCCTGTCTAGGCACCGGGGTAGACCAGGATTGCCTGTTTTTTTATGGACCGCCACCCAGGCTCAAAGGGATCATGAGATTTTTCATACTAGAAACTTCCGTGTGCAGCCACAAGCTATTATGGGCTCTAGCATAGTTGATTAAGTCGTGTGAACTCTTATAGTGGTAGACTAGCAGATGTAGGGGTTGTAGGTGGTACGGTCTACCCATCGTAAGGTGCAAACGCTTCTGAAAGACTATGTCTCGGTCATCCATTTCTCAAACACCATGTAGTGCGAGAAATCCAATGGAGGAGATCGAGTCTTGTGGGGAAAAGTGCGCAAACCTCTGCAGAGTGTATAAACTAATCATGATTAGCCGTGTCCCCGGTTATGGACGTTTTGAGTATCTAGTACTTGGATTATCATGTGAATCTCATCATGTTACTTTAAATTAGATTTGTTGGGTTTTAATGATGATGCTTAATTGGGATTGAGAATGCTGTCAACCATTCTCAATGTTTAACAACCACCATGATAGTTAAATGAAATTTATTCCTTTGCAGTAGGGAAAATTGGCTTTTCGCAAAAACATATAACCATAGAGCTTTTCCACCAGCCATATATGCATGTAGTGACAGCCATTGTTCATCATTCTCTATGGTGTGAATTTTCCAGTACATTCAATGTACTGACCCTCTGTGGCTGCAACGTCTCATGTTGCAGGATTATCTTACGGCGAGTAAGTGATACATTAGGGTTACGATTTCTACACTCAACTTTGTCGTTGGTGTTGATGGGAATCCACAACCTTGTTACTTCCGCTATTTTGGATTGAGGTAATAGTATTTACGTTACTTTATACATGTGATTTACCTCTGTTACAAATCCTCGAGTACTGTGTGTGTCAGCATACCGATCCAGGGATGACACTTAAGCACATAGACTTAACCCATTCGGGTCGGGTCGCTACATTTTCTCTATTGTGGCATGAATATTCAAATCTGAAAGATTCAAGATAAAAGTTTATTGTTGACATAAAAAATAGTAATACTCCAAGTATGCTAATCAAGCAATTATGTCTTATCAAAATACCATAGCCAAAGAAAACTTATCCCTACAAAGACATATAGTTTGGCCATGCTTCATTTTCGTCACACAAAATGCTCTCATCATGCAAAACCTCGATGACAAGCCAAGCAATTGTTTCACACTTAGCCTTTTCAAACTCTTTCAACTTTTACGCAATATATGAGTGTGAGCCATGGACATAGCACTATGGGTGGAATAGAATATGATGATTGAGGTTGTGTGAGAAGACAAAAAGGGAGAAAGTCTCACATTGACGCGGATAATCAATGGGCTATGGTGATGCCCACCGATTGATGTCAATGCAAGTAGTAGGGATTGCCATGCAACGGATGCACTAGAGCTATAAGTATATGAAAGCTCAACAAAAGAAACTAAGTGGGTGCGCATCCAACTTGCTTGCTCACGAAGACCTAGGGCATTTCAGGAAGCCCATCATTGGAATATACAAGCCAAGTTCTATAATGAAAAATTCCCACTAGTATATGAAAGTGACAAAATAAGAGACTCTCCATCATGAAGATCATGGTGCTACTTTGAAGCACAAGTGTGGAAAATGGATAGTAACATTGTCCCTTCTCTCTTTTTCTCTCATTTATCTATTATTATTTTTCTTTTTTATTTGCGCCTTATTTTTTTGGCCTCTTTTCTTCTTCTTTTTTTTGTCCGGAGTCTCATCCCCAGTTGTGGGGGAATCATAGTCTCCATCATCCTTTCCTCAAATGGGACAATTCTCTAATGATGATCATCACACTTTTATTTTCTTACAACTCAAGAATTACAACTCGATACTTAGAACAAAATATGACTCTATGTGAATGCCTCCGGCGGTGTACCGGGATTGCGATGAATCAAGAGTGACATGTATGAAAAAGTTTATGAACGGTGGCTTTGCCACAAATACGATGTCAACTAAATGATCATGCAAAGCAATATGACAATGGTGACGCGTGTCATAATAAATGGAACGGTGGAAAGTTGCAGGGCAATATATCTCAGAATGGCTATGGAAATGCCATAATATGTAGGTACGGTGGCTGTTTTGAGGAAGATATAAGGAGGCCTATGTGTGATAGAGCGTATCATATCACGGGTTTGGATGCACCGGCGAAGTTTGCACCAACTCTCAAGGTGAGAAAGGGCAATGTACGGTATAGAAGAGGCTAGCAATGGTGGAAGGGTGAGAGTGCGTATAATCCATGGACTCAACATTAGTCATAACGAACTCACATACTTATTGCAAAAATCTACAAGTCATCAAAACCAAGCACTATGCGCATGCTCCTAGGGGGGATAGATTGGTAGGAAAAGACCATCGCTCGTCTCTGACCGCCACTCATAAGGAAAGCAATCAAAGAACACCCCATTCCTCAAATTTGTCACATAACGTTCAACATACGTGCATGCTACGGGACTTGCCAACTTCAACACAAGTATTCATAAATTTCACAATTACTCAACTAGCACACTTCTAATATTACCACCTTCATATCTCAAAACCATCTATCAAGCATCCAACTTCTCTTAGCATTTAAAATTTACAACCAAAGTGAATTACCATGCAGTTCTAAAGGACTCTCAAAATGATATAAGTGAAGCATGAGAGATCAATTATTTCTGTAAAGTAGAACCACCGCCGTGCTCTAAAAGATATAAGCGAAGCACTAGAGCAAAAAACTATATAGCTTAAAAGATATAAGTGAAGCACATAGAGTATTCTAATAAATTCCAATTCATGTGTGTCTCTCCCAAAAGGTGTGTACAGCAAGGATGATTGTGGTAACTAGAAATCAAAGACTCAAATCATACAAGACGCTCCAAGAAAAACACATATCATGTGGCAAATAAAAATATAGCTCCAAGTAATGTGACCAATAGACGAAGACAAAAGAGGGGATGCCTTCTGGGGCATCCCCAAGCTTAGGATTTTTGGTGTCCTTGGATTTTACCTTGGGGTGCCTTGGTAATCCCCAAGCTTAAGCTATTTCCACTCCTTGTTCCATAATCCATCAAATCCTTACCCAAAACTTGAAAACTTCACAACACAAAACTTTAAAGAAAATCTTCGTGAGCTCCGTTAGTAAAAGAAAACAAGCCACCACTTCAAGGTACTGTAATGAAATCATTATTGATTTATATTGGTGTTAAACCTACTGTATTCCAACTTTTCTATGGTTCATAAACTCTATTACTAGCCATAGATTCATCAAAATAAGCAAACAACACATGAAAAATAGAATCTGTCAAAAACAGAACAGTCTATAGTAATCTGTAGGTTTTGAATACCTCTGGAACCCCAAAAAATCTAAAATAAATTGCTGGACGTGAGAAATTTATCTATTAATCATCTTCAAAAATAATTAACTGCATATCACTCTCCAATAAAAAAATGGAAGCAATTCTAGCGAGCGCTCAAGTTTCTGTTTTTTACAGCAAGATCGCAAAGACTTTCCCCAAGTCTTCCCAAAGGTTCTACTTGGCACAAACACTAATTAAAAGCATAAAACCACATCTAAACAGAGGCTAGATGGATTATTTATTGAATAACAGCAAGGAGAAATATTGGGTTGTCTCCCAACAAGTGCTTTTTCTTTAAAGCCTTTTAGCTGGGATTTGATAATTTTAATGATGCTCACATGAAAGACGAGAATTGAAGCACGAAGAGAGAATCATAAAACACGTGAAACACACATCTAAGTCTAACATACTTCCTATGCATAGGCATCTTAAAGGAAAGCAAATTATCATAGCAAGCAAAAACTAGCATATGCAAGGAAGTAGAAAGAAACAATAACAATCTCAACAGAACGAGAGGTAATTTAGGAACATGAAAATTTCTACAATCATATTTTCCTCTCTCCTAATAATTACATGTGGGATCATAAGAAAATTCAACAAAATAGCTATCACATAAAATATTTTCAACATGATCCACATGCATGCAAAGTTGACACTCTTCCAAAATAGTGGGATTAACATTAAGTAAAGTCATGACCTCTCCAAACCCACTTTTATCAAAAATTTCATAAGATTGAACATTCTCCAAATATGTGGGATCTAAAGTTGACACTCTTCCAAACCCACTTTCAATAATATTGCAAACACTATTATCCATCTCATATTAATCATGGGGCTTAAATAAATTTTCAAGATCAAAAGAAGAATCACCCCAATCATGATCATTGCAACAAATGGTAGTCATAGCAAAACTAGCATCCCCAAGCTTGAGGATTTGCATATCATTAAAACAATTGACATTAAGAGAATTTATAATAACATCATTACAGTCATGCTTTTCATCAAAGGGACTATCAAGATTGGGTGCAATAGAAACAATCTCATGTTTAACATAAGGAACTATAGAAAATTCATCTTCATAAATATTGGCATCATGGCCACAAGAATAGTAAGCATCATGTTCATCAAGGGATATTTCAATCAAATCATCGGAATCATAATTATCTATAGATTCATGCATATAATCATTTTCTTTCGAAGCAACGGTCATTCTTTCAATAAATTCTTTGACATAGACATTATGAGCATAGTTTTCATAGCAATATTTATGTATGTCAAAATTTTCAGATTCTTAGAGAGTAATATCATACTTTTCAATCAAAGAAGCAACTTCATAAGCACCCTTAATAACAACAAATTCTTCAATTTGTTCGATATCGTAGTAACTATAAACACCCTTTGCATAAGAAGATAAGATTTCATTTTTATTAAACTCACATAGGTAGGGAAGGTGTTTTAGGGTTCTTAGATAAACAAGTAAATCAAAAATTTCACAAAGATTCCAAGCATAACATAGCAACCTGTTTATTTGATCCCATAAGAGTCTCCCTTTTTTAGACAAACGGTGACGCACAAAATGAGCATGCTCATCTAAAGATTTCCCATCAACTAGGCTAGTTGTGGTTTCAGCATGAGCGCATAAGGATCGAAGATGATCCAAGTAGTAAACTTTAAGTGGATCCATATCAATCAATTTTTAGTAAGCAAAGATGGAAGCAAATAGAAAGCACATGGAAACACAAAGAAAGATACATACGGGAAGAAGACGAATGGAAAAGGGCGAATAAAACAGCAAGGGTGAAGTGGGCGAGAGGAAAATGAGGTAAATGGCAAATAATGTAATGCGAGGGATAAGAGTTTATGATGGGTACTTGGTATGTCTTGACTTGTGCGTAAACTCCCCGGCAACGGCGCCAGAAATCCTTCTTGCTACCTCTTGAGCACTGCGTTGGTTTTCCCTTGAAGAGGAAAGGGTGGTGCAATAAAGCAGCGTAAGTATTTCCCTCAATTTTTGAGAACCAAGGTATCAATCCAGTAGGATACCATGCGCAAGTCACCTCGTACCTACACAAAAAAATAAGAACCTCGCAAACAACGTGATAAATGGGTTGTCAATCCCTTCACGGCCACTTGCAAGAGTGACATCTGATAGAGATGATAATAATAAGATAAGTATTTTTGGTATTTTTATGGTATGGATTGAAAGTAATGATTGCAAAATAAAATAGATTGTAAACTTGTATGATGGAAAATAGACCCTGGGGCCATATGTTTCAGTAGTGGCTTCTCTCAAGATAGCATAAGTATTACGATGGGTGAACAAAGTACTGTCAAGCAATTGATAGAAAAGCAAATAATTATGAGAATATCTAGGTATGATCATGTATATAGGCATCATGTCTGCGACAAGTAGAATGACTCCTTCTTGCATCTACTACTATTACTCCACGCATCACCCGCTATCTAGCATGCATCTAGAGTATTAAGTTCATAAGAATAGAGTAACACCTAAAGCAAGATGACATGATGTAGAGGGATAAACTCATGCAATACAATATAAATCCCATCTTTTTATCCTCGATGGCAACAATACAATACGTGTCATTTCCCTTTCTGTCACTGGGATCGAGCACCGCAAGATTGAACCCAAAGCTAAGCACTTCTCCCATTGCAAGAAAGATCAATCTAGTAGGCCAAACCAAACTGATAATTCGAAGAGACTTGCAAAGATAAACCAATCATAAATAAAAGAATTCAGAGAAGATTCAAATATTGTTCATAGATAATCTGGATCATGAACCCATAATTCATCGGATCTCGACAAACACACCGCAAAAAGAAGAGTTACATCAAAAAGATCTCCAAGAGAATCGAGGAGAACTTTGTATTGAGATCCAAAGGGAGAGAAGAAGCCATCTAGCTAATAACTATGGACCCGAAGGTCTAAGGTAAACTACTCACACATCATCGGAGGGGCCATGGAGTTGATGTAGAGGCCCTCCTTGATCAATGCCCCCTCCGGCGGAGCACCGGAAAAGGCCCCAAGATGGGATCTCTTGGGTATAGAAGGTTGCGGCAGTGGAAATAGGGTTTCATCGTGCTCCTAGATGTTTGCGGGGTATGTGCACATATATAGGAGGAAGAAGTAGGTCGGTGGAGCAGCGAGCGGCCCACGAGGAGGGATGGCGCACCTAGGGGGTAGACACGCCCTCCTGCCTCATGGCCACCTCGTTGATTGCTTGACGTCCACTCCAAGTCCTCTGGATCATGTTTGTTCCAAAAATCACGTTCCCGAAGGTTTCATTTCGTTTGGACTTCGTTTGATATTCCTTTTCTATGAAACACTGAAATAGGCAAAAAAATAACAATTTAGGCTGGGCCTCCGGTTAATAGATTAGTCCCAAAATAATATAAAAGTGTAAAATAAAGCACATTAACATACAAAAAAGATAATATAATAGCATGGAACAATAAAAAATTATAGATACGTTGGAGACGTATCAACCGACGCCGCGGTGGGTGGAGGGGCGTGCACGGGTACGGGCGCTGGCGCTGGCATGTGCATGAGCTCGCGCGGGTCCGCGAAGACCTCGCTGACGCCCGCGGCCTCCAGCTCTGCGATAGTGCTCGGAGACCAGCCCGTCCATGCTACAGGAATGGTCGCTGGCGCAGGCGCGGGGATGGGAGCTGGGATGGGAGCAGGGGCAGCAACCACGGCGACCAGCTCGTTCTGGGCCATATCCATGAGGCCCCATTCCTCCTTATTTTCTATCTCCTCTAGCTCGAAATCAACTTCAGCAAACTTGAAGACTAGTGGCAGATGATCGTTCTGCGCCATGGCATTGGTGGAGGTCTACGGGAGGGAGGGGAATGAGAGGCGAATAGTAAGGTCGCCCATATTAACTAGCAGCTCAGACTCCATTAATGGAGAGGAAGGCAGGCAGCAATGTCAAAGGGCCTGCTTCTCAGTGAGCCTGCACAGCGTACATCTCACACACTTCCTGATGAGACTGCGCATTCGAGGGCAGTTTGAACGCCTCTCAGTCAGCCTGCGCACTGGACTGCGCTCATGGATAGCTTGTATAGCACCGATGCATACCGGTGATTTTTATGCATTAATTGAGTTTTCAATGCATTTATGTGCATAATTCAAATTTGAACTACATGCACATGCTCTAATGCATATAAATTGGCTGACCTTGATTGAACGGAAGGCGTGCGAGCGCAGTCTGACCGAAAGGCGTGCGAGCATAGTCTGACCAAAAGTCCGGTGCGCAAGCTGACCGAGAGGCATGCAAGCTGTCCATGAATGTGCAGGCTCACTAGGAAGCGTGCAAGCTGTACGCTGCGCAGGCTTACTGGGAAGCGAGCCCTTTGACTTCCATGGCCACCCGCCTTCCTCTCCGTGTGCGCGCCCCCTCAGCGGCATGAGACGCCGTCGTCGAACGCTACCTCTCAACGATGGCATCCCGGAGGATGACAACAACGGCGCGGCACGCCGCCTCCGCCGTTGTCGGAAATAGTATTTTTCTTTGGTTCAATACTGTATCTCGATCATATGAATATAAATTCGCAGTATGACTGAATGAAAGATATGGTTTGAGCGAACTTGCGTTTTTCTCTCTTAATGTGCAGACTTATCAAATGATTTTCTTTTGAAAAAATGTCAATGGTTTTTAAATATAAAACAATCATCGCAAATGTTAGTTAGAACACCCGTATGCAAAACGACATCTTCCCCAGGAAGCCAAGGGAAAATGTGCCGAGCAGGATTTGTGCAGCACTTGATCGCAAATGTTTTAGATAGAACACTTGTATGCCAAGTGAGAGCAAGATTTTTGCAGCTCTTCAAAGCAAATGGTTCTTTTGGATGACCCGTGTGCAACCACTTACAAACAATTTGGTAAGATTTGCGTCTGTCATATTGGGTATGTTACGATTTGTCAAACTGGAAAGATTGACATTTGTTGATCTAGTAACATTGCCATTTGTCAACCTTGTAACACTGTGATTTGTCAAAATATGAAGCTAAAAATCACTAGCAGTATCTAGTTTTGCAACTAAAATTCAGTAATTAAGCATAGATTTCATTTATAGATTAAGCAGTCGTTCTTAATTTGTACAAACAGTTCAACTCGACAGCTGAACTGACCAAACTTTTCCCCAATTGTTGCCAACCACATACTGAAATAGCTAGTTCAACTATATATACTAGCTAATTTTAAGTACATTGTATAGTTCCACCACATCTATAGTTGGATGAACTGAACAAAAAAGCCCCTAAATACTACTACTACTACGGAGGGGCTTTGTAGTACTTTCGGCTGCCTCTCCTCTGCCGAGCACGCTCAGTAACAGGCACATGAGGAGGAGCCTACCGATGAGCTAGGCAACTGCAATACGGCGCCTGCCGCTGCTGCCGCTCAAGATGACCCCTCTCGAAGCGGTGGTTCTCCTCATAGATCTCCTGATTCCTCGCCTCTGAGGCGGCATGTGCTGCGGCCACGGCTGTGGTAAGGATCTTTGCATGCTCGACGAGGCGCTCTGCCTCGTCCCGCAGGAACTAGCTGTAGCGCGCAAGGTCGCTGACACACATGCGAGCATCCACATCCGCCTCCCGCATTCGGGCGGCGATGGCAGAGCGGGTGATGACCCCGACTCTCGACGGTGGGCTGGCAGCCACGGCGGCCAACGATGGGGTGGTGGCCACGACCACAACCTCCCGCCTTCGGGTTGCGGTGGCGGAGCGGGTGATGGCCACAGTGGCCGGTAGTGGGGTGGTGGACACGACAGCCACCTCCCGCCTTTAGGCCGTGGCGGCGAAGCAGGAGATGGCCCTGGCTTTCGACGGTGGTGTGGCGGAAATGGCGGCGGGCAACAGCTGCCGACGGGAAGCGGTGGCGGAGCGTGTTGTGGGTGTTCTGCGCACACCCAACAGGGACGCCACGCGCACTACACTATGCTGGGGACTGCGCCGCCACCACAGTGTAGCATTCCAGATGGAGCTGTACTCTGATGACGGCAAAGTGGCTGAGCGACGACGATGGACCGGTGCTATTGGCTATTGTGGGAGAACTAGACAAGATAAGCTAGAGGAAGGGAGGGGAAAATGCGACGCAGGACTCGCCGGCCGTGAGGGTTTATATAGCAGGCCGATAAGCATTAGGATTTTGGGGTTTGGCCAAAAGAACGCCCCCGCGCGCTGCGCAAGCTTGGGATGTATGCCGTCTGCCAAAAAAATGTTTGCGATTTAATTACCTACTATACCTCCCTCCTGGTTTATAGGTATGATTTGGCTAATAAAATACGAATGCATGTCACCAAAGATTATATAGTTGGATTCGTATTTGAACATATTTTCCAATTATATAATTTTTATAACATGCATTAACATTTTGTTGTTTAAATTTGAGGGCAAAGTATGGCAAATAATATAAAGGGGATTATAGACTAGACAGAGGTAGTAGCACACAGCCACTCTCTACACAACTGTCGGGCGGCTTGTAGGCGACCATTTCCTGCGTGTTCAAATGTTGTATGCGTGTGGTTGCTTGTGGTTCAGGCGGCCGCGACGCGCTCTGCTCGCGTCCCACCATGCGCGCTCTTCTCTCGCATCCCTCCGGGTGCTCTGCCCTCGTCCGTCCATGTGCGCTGCTAGTGTTTGGGGCCGGCGCATGATCATGCACATGTTTTTGTGCATGCGGTTGCCCCGGGCACGGCGCGACGATGCAGTTACCCGCTTCAAAAATTGCCATGCGGACGCGCTGAGAATCCACGCCGCCCGGCCCCCTTTTATTCCTGTGGCCATGTACCTTCATCTCTCGTCTCACACGACACAATAAGCATACCCACGAGGACACATATAGAGAGGACATCCACCGGTTCCAATGGCGCTCCCCATGGCTCCAATGGCTCTCCCAGCGGCCGACAATGAGAACGGCAGGCAGTTCACCACGCAACAAGCTGTGGACACCCACGTGAGGGGGAAGGCTCTCTCGATGGTGTACACGAATGATACGGTCTCGGTGGAGAGCTCCATCCAAACTATGGAGCAGTTCCTTGCCGAGGACAAGTACCAAGTGGTTGTCTTCAACCTCGAGTACACCATGGGTCGTACTGGGCACGATCAGAAGGTTGTCGTCACCCAGTTGTGCATGTGACATGACGTCCTCATCTACCACTACCACCTGGCCACAAGGCCTTGCGAGCATTTCTCCAGGTTTATCAACATCTCTGATTACAGTTTCGCTACGATGGACACCACCAACGATCTAAAAGCGCTCAAGGTTTCGAGCTTGAAATGCCCGAATGTTGTCAACATCCAGCGCCACTACAAGGTCTGGGGAAGAGACAAAAACAAACTGAACTCCCTGGTTGACCTCGCCCCGGCCATCATCGACCCCTACTACATGAAGATGAAGAATGAGAGCAATAAGGACAAGAATGCCTGGCACAATGTGTGGCATGAGAGACAGGATGAAGAACATGTCTAGTACGCGGCCATGGATGCATACACAAGCTATGAGATGTACATGCGGATCGTTGATATGGGGAACTGTCTTCTTCCTACCCCAGACGAGGGATCGAGCCACAGAGTAGCGGCAGGAGCGTCATAAGAAGTAGATGACTAGACGATCGTTTCTCCTACTTTAGAATGCATGCAATTGTTTATTGAGGTGTGTGTTAATGATCTGTATAGTCACTTATGTAATTGCATGTTTATTTCAGTTATATATATATATACATGTTATTCTTCTGTAGACAGAGAAAATCACACGGCTTATTAGCAGCAATCGTCTGTGTTATTACTGGTCTTTGCACACATTTCTGATTACGTACCTGTTTCCCGCGTATCACACACTTCTTGTTCAGTTGAAATGTTTCCATTGAGTTGCCTAATCACACACAGTTCATCCTAGTGAACCGTATGCTGTATATCGCACACACCTTCATTTGGCTGCTAGTTTCGTTTGTTCCTCCTCATCGCAAACAATTAATTGAACTGAACCGTATGCCCTGCATCGCACACGCAACTAAAATCTGAATCGTGTTTGATGCATCCGTCATTGCAAATGTTTTGCACCCTTTTTGGCGGTTTTATTACATCACCATTTGCGATTATGGCATCACACACAGTTTCTTCAAAGGGTCTCTGATCGTAGTGTCGCGATTGGACCATCCTGCAGTAGTGAATCTCCAAACAAACCCCGAAAAATCCCAAAAATAGACACAACACTCTTGTTGTTCTATGTTGACA
Source organism: Triticum aestivum (assembly GCF_018294505.1). Lineage (NCBI taxonomy): Eukaryota > Viridiplantae > Streptophyta > Magnoliopsida > Poales > Poaceae > Triticum > Triticum aestivum. The sequence goes on along the minus strand of NC_057806.1, from coordinate 515,940,940 downwards.
CTAGGAAAAAATTGAAATCGAGAAGAGGCAATGGATATTGTTTCGTCCAGAAAGGTGAAACGTTCCCTACCGAAACCATCAGACTTGTTGTCAGAAGCTCTGGTTTGTGAGAAGCATATCCCCAAACCTGCCCCAAATGGGATAAAAAAATTACCACGGCATGTTGATGCCGCTCCATGATAGCACGCCAAGTTTCATGAATTTCAGACGAGCTTTGGATTTACTAGGATTCAAAAACCAGGCATCTCAATGTTTGCGGCCGAGTGACAGTGGCAAGGTGTTTGACATTCATTTCCATTTCTTGCATGGGACCTAAGCATGCAACCAAGGACACATATTTGAATTTTCAACCAATTTATATGCATTAGATCATGTGCATGTAGTTCAAATTTGAATTATGCACATGAATGCATTGAAAAGTCAATTAATGCTTAAAAATGTCCATACGAACCTAGAAAAATCACAAAAATTGACACAACACTCCTGTTGTTCTACGTTGAGACGAGAAAAAAATTTGAAAGCAATTAGAGGCTATGGATATCGTTTCGTCCCTGAAGTTGGGGTGTTCCCTACCGAAACCATCATGCTTGTTTGTGAGAAGCTCTGGTTTGTGAGAAGCATATACCCAAACCTGCCCCAAATGGGACAAAAAATTTACCACGGCATGTTGATGCCGCTCCATGATAGCATGCCAAGTTTCATGAATTTCAAACAAGTTTGGATTCACTAGAATTTAAAAATGAGGTATCTCAATGTTTGCGGCTGAGTGACGGTGGCAGGGTGTTTGACATTCATTCTCATTTCTTGCATGGGACCTAAGCATGCAACCAAGGACAAAAATTTGATGTTACAACCAATTTATATGCATTATACCATGTGCATGTAGTTCAAATTTGAATTATGCACATAAATGCAATGAAAACTCAATTTAATGCATAAAAATGTCCAAAAGAAACCCAAAAATTCCCAAAAATTGACACAACACTCCTGTTGTTTTATGTTGACACTAGGAAAAAAATTGAAATTGAGAAGAGGCAATGGATATCATTTCGTCCAGAAAGGTGAAATGTTCCCTACTGAAACCATTAGGCTTGTTGTGAGATGCTCTGGTTTGTGAGAAGCATATCCCCAAACCTGCCCCAAATGGGACAAAACATTTACCACCACATGTTGATGCCGCTCCACGATAGCATGCCAAGTTTCATTAATTTTGGATTTACTAGAATTACAAAAGCAAGTACGCTGACGTTTGCCGGAGAGCCACGGTGCTGTGGTGTTCGAATTTCATCCCCATTTCTTGCATGGGACTTAAGCATAAACCCATGGACACATATATGATTTTACAACCCATGTCGGCATTGGTATAGCGAGGTGCTAAACAAATGGTGGTTTTTAACCCCTTTCCGCGACGACATTTGGAACCGTAGCCAAGTGAGTGTGTGCGATAGGGTGTCCTTCCCACAAGACCCAGAAATCGTCGGGCATAGGCCCTCCTATGACCCAGACTGGGGCCGTGTGCGATTGGGTGAGGCATCAAAACCCAATCATTTCGGTAGGTATGTAAATCCCACACGGTAATCCGAGAAAATCATTTCCGTAGGTATGTAAATCCCACACGGTGAATCCCAGAAAAACATTTCCGTAGGTATGTATATCACACACAGTCAATCCAAGGAATTCATTTATGTTCTTATGTACATCCTGCTACCTCTTGAGCTTGCGTTAGATTTCCCCGAAGAGGAAAGGATGATGCAGCAGAGTAGCATAAGTATTTCCCTCAGTTTTTGAGAACCAAGGTATCAATCCAGTAGGAGGCCATGCTCAAGTCCCTCGTACCTGCACAAAACGATAGCTACTCGCAACCAATGCGATTAGGGGTTGTCAATCCCTTCACGGTCACTTACGAGAGTGAGATCTGATAGATATAATATTTTTGGTATAGAGATGCAAAGTGAAAAGTAAAAGGCAAAGTAAAAAGCAAAGCAAGATTAAAGTGATGGAGATTGATATGATGAGAATAGACCCGGGGGCCATAGGTTTCACTAGTGGCTTCTCTCAAGAGCATAAGTATTCTACGGTGGGTGAACAAATTACTGTTGAGCAATTGACAGACTTGAGCATAGTTATGAGAATATCTAGGCATGATCATGTATATAGGCATCACGCCAGTGACAAGTAGACCGAAACGATTCTGCATCTACTACTATTACTCCACTCATCGACCACTATCCAGCATGCATCTAGAGTATTAAGTTAAAAACAGAGTAACGCTTTAAGCAAGATGACATGATGTAGAGAGATAAATTCATGCAATATGAAATAAACCCCATCTGGTTATCCTCGATGGCAACGATGCAATACGTGCCTTGCTGCCCCTTCTGTCACTGGGAAAGGACACCGCAAGATCGAACCCAAAGCTAAGCACTTCTCCCATGGCAAGAAAAACCAATCTAGTAGGCCAAACCAAACTCATAATTCGAAGATACTTGCAAATATAACCAATCATACATAAAAGAATTCAGAGAAGATTCAAATATTATTCATAGATAGACTTGATCATAAACCCACAATTCATCGGTCTCAACAAACAAACCGTAAAAAGAAGAAGATTACATCGAATAGATCTCCACAAGAGAGGGGGAGAACTTTGTATTGAGATCCAAAAAGACAGAAGAAGCCATCTAGCTACTAGCTATGGACCCGAAGGTCTGAGGTAAACTACTCACACTTCATTGGAGGGGCTATGATGATGTAGAAGCCCTCCGTGATGACAACCCTCTCCCGCGGAGCTCTGGAATAGGCCCCTAGATGGGATCTCGTGGATACAGAAAGTTGCGGCGGTGGAATTAGGTTTTTGGATCCGTCTCCGTTCATTTGGGGGTACGTAGGTATATATAGGAGGAAGAAGTACGTCGGTGGAGCTCTGAGGGGCCCACGAGACAGGGGGCGTGCCCTAAGGGGGGGGCGCCCCCCACCCTCGTGACCGCCTCTCTGATGCCTTGGCGTAGGGTCCAAGTCTCCTGGATCACGTTCGGTGAGAAAATCACGTTCCCGAAGGTTTCATTCCGTTTGGACTCCGTTTGATATTCCGTTTCTTCAAAACACTGAAATAGGCAAAAAAACAGCAATTCTGGGCTGGGCCTCTGGTTAATAGGTTAGTCCCAAAAATAATATAAAAGTGGAAAATAAAGCCCAATATAGTCCAAAACAATAGATAATATTGCATGGAGCAATCAAAAATTATAGATACGTTGGAGACGTATCAGGCATCCCCAAGCTTAATTCCTGCTCATCCTCGAGTAGGTAAATGATAAAAAGAGAATTTTTGATGCGGAGTGCTACTTGGCATAATTTCAATGCAAATCTTATTAATTGTGGTATGAATATTGAGATTCGAAAGATTCAAGAAAAAAGTTCATGTTGACATAAAAATAATAATACTTCAAGCATACTAACAAAGCAATTATGTCTTCTCAAAATAACATGGCCAAAGGAAGTTATCCCTACAAAATCATATAGTTTGGCTATGCTCTATCTTCACAACACAAAGTATTTAAATCATGCACAACCCGGATGACAAGCCAAGCAATTGTTTAATACTTTAACATTTTCAAAACTTTTTCGATCTGCACGCAATACATGAGCGTGAGCCACGGATATAGCACTATATATGGAATAGAGTGGTGGTTGTGGAAAAGACAAAAAGAGGGGAAGATAGCCTCACATCAACTAGGCGTATCAACGGGCTATGGAGATGCCTATCAATAGATATCAATGTGAGTGAGTAGGGATTGCCATGCAACAGATGCACTAGAGCTATAAGTATATGAATGCTCAACAAAAGAAACTAAGTGGGTGTGCATCCAACTCGCTTGCTCACGAAGACCTAGGTCAGTTTGAGGAAGCCCATCATTGGAATATACAAGCCAAGTTCTATAATGAAAAATTCGCACTAGTATATGAAAGTGACATAACGAGAGACTCTCTATCATGAAGATCCTGGTGCTACTTTGAAGCACAAGTGTGGTAAAGGATAGTAACGTTGTCCCTTCTCTCTTTTTCTCTCATTTTTTTATTTTTTTATTTTTTTTAATTTGGGCCTTCTTTTTTTTAGGCCTCTTTTTTTTCGTCCGGAGTCTCATCCCGACTTATGAGGGAATCGTAGTCTCCATCATCCTTTCCTCACTTGGGACAATGTTCTAAAAATGATGATCATCACACTTTTATTTTTCTTACAACTCAACAATTACAACTCGACACTTAGAACAAAATATGACTATATGAATGCCTCCGGCGGTGTACCGGGATATGCAATGAATCAAGAGTGACATGTATGAAAGAATTATGAATGGTGGCTTTGCCACAAATACGATGTCAACTACATGATCATGCTAGCAATATGACAATGATGGAGCGTGTCATAATAAACGGAATGGTGGAAAGTTGCATGGCAATATATCTCGGAATGGCTATGGAAATGCCATGATAGGTAGGTTTGGTGGCTATTTTGAGGGAGGTATATGGTGGGTGTATGATACCGAGGAAAAGTGTGCGGTATTAGAGAGGCTAGCAATGGTGGAAGGATGGGAAAAAGTGCGTATAATCCATGGACTCAACATTAGTCATGAGGAACTCATATACTTATTGCAAAAATCTAGAAGTTATCAAAGCAAAGTATTACACGCATGCTCCTAGGGGGATATATTGGTAGGAAAAGACCATCGCTCATCCCCGACCGCCATTCATAAGGAAGACAATCAATAAATAAATCACGCTCCGACTTCATCGCATAACGGTTCACCATACGTGCATGCTACGGGAATCACAAAATTTAACACAAGTATTCTTTAAATTCACAATTACTCAACTAGCATGACTCTAATATTATCACCTCCATATCTCAAAACAATTATCATGCTTCAACCTTTTCTTAGTATTCAACGCACTCAAAAGAAAGTTTCACAAATCTTGAATACCAAGCATATTATTATTAAGTAAATTACCATGCTATTAAGACTCTCAAAATAATCTAAGTGAAGCATGATAGATCAATAGTTTGTTTAAAACAAATCCACCACCGTGCTCTAAAAGATCTAAGTGAAGCACATTGAGCAAAGCTACATAGCTCAAAAGATATAAGTGAAGCACATAGAGTATTCTATCAAATTCCAATTCATGTATGGATCTCTCAAAAGGTGTGTACAGCAAGGATGACTTTGGCACACTAACAAAGAAAGACACAAATAATACAAGACGCTCCAAGCAAAACACATATCATGTGGTGAATAAAAATATAGCTCCAAGTAAAGATACCGATAGAAGTAGATGAAAGAGGGGATGCCTTCCGGGGCATCCCCAAGCTTTGGCTTTTAGGTGTCCTTAGATTATCTTGGGGGTGCCATGGGCATCCCCAAGCTTAGGCTCTCACCACTCCTTGTTCCATAATCCATCAAATCCTTACCCAAAACTTGAATACTTCACAACACAAAACTTAAGGTAGAAAACTCGTGAGCTCCGTTAGCGAAAGAAAACAAAAGACCACTTCAAGGTACTGTAATGAACTCATTATTTATTTATATTGGTGTTAAACCTACTGTATTCCAACTTCTCTATGTATTATAAAATACTTTACTAGCCATAGATTCATCAAAATAAGTGAACAACACACGGAAAAAAGAATCTGTCAAAAACAGAACAGTCTGTAGTAATCTGTAGCTAGCGCAAGATCTGGAACCCCAAAAATTCTAAAATAAAATGATGGACGTGAGGAATTTATCTATTAATCATATGCAAAAATAATTAACTAAATATCGCTTTCCAAATAAAAATGACAGCAGTTCTCGTGAGCGCTAAAGTTTCTGTTTTTTACAGCAAGTTCAACAAGACTTTCCCCAAGTCTTCCCAACGGTTCTACTTGGCACAAACACTAATTAAACACAAAAAAACACAACCAAAACAGAGGCTAGATAATTTATTTATTACTAAACAGGAGCAAGAAGCAAGGAATAAAAATAAAATTGGGTTTCCTCCCAACAAGCGCTATCGTTTAATATGGATCTCATGATAGTTTCATATGGACATTTTATTTTCTTTCTTGGAAAGTGTTCTACGCCCTTTCTTAATGGAAATTGAAATCTAATATTCCCTTCCTTCGTATCAATAATCGCACCAACCATTCTAAGGAAAGGTCTACCAAGAATAATAGGGCAAGAAGGATTGCAATCTATATCAAGAACAATGAAATCTACGGGCACATAATTCCTATTTGCAACCGTAAGAACATCATTACTCATTCCCATAGGTTTCTTAATAGTAGAATCCGCAAGATGCAAGTTTAGAGAGCAATCATCAAAATCGCGGAAATCTAGCAAATCACACAAAGCTTTGGGGATAGTGGAGACACTAGCACCCAAATCACACAAAGCATAAAAATCATGATCTTTAATTTTAATTTTAATAGTTTGTTCCCACTCATCATAGAGTTTTCTAGGGATAGAAACTTTCAACTCAAGTTTTTCTTCATAAGATTGCATCAAGGCATCAACAATATGTTCGGTGAAGGCTTTCTTTTGACTATAAGCATGTGGAGAATTTAGCACGGATTGCAACAAGGAAATACAATCAATTAAAGAGCAACTTTCATAATTAAATTCCTTGAAATACAATATAGTGGGTTTAGCAACATCTAGATTTTATTTCTTTCCATCCCACTTTCATCAATTTCATCATAAAGATCTAAATACTCCGAGTTTTTAGAACGCCTTCTAGGTAAAGGAAGATCATATTCAGTTTCATCGAGATTCATATTGTAAAACAAAGATTTTATAGGAGACACATCAATAACTTTTAGATCTTCATCTTGATTTTCATAGGAATTGGAAGAACACACTTTAATAAAGGCATCTTTGGAAGCACGCATCCTAGCGGTTCTTTCCTTGCACTCATCAATGGAAATTCTCATGGCTTTGAGAGACTCATTGATATCATGCTTAGGAGGAGTAGATCTAAGCTTTAGAGAATCAGCCTCAAGAGAAATTCTATGAACGTTCCTAGCCAAATCATCAACTTTAAGCAATTTCTCTTCAAGCAAAGCATTACAATTCTTTTTTGAATTCATAAACTCTTTAACACTTTTCTCAAATTCAGAGGGCATCTTATTACAATTTCCATAAGAGTTGTTGTAGGAATTCCCATAATTATTAGAAGGATTACTAGGATATGGCCTAGGATTAAAATTCCCTCTATAAGCGTTGTTACCAAAATTATTCCTACCAACAAAATTCACATCCATAGATTAATTGTTATTCTCAATCAAAGTAGACAAAGGCATATCATTAGGATCAGAAGAAACACTCTTAGTAGCAAATAATTTCATAAGTTCATCCATCTTTCCACTCAACACATTGATTTCTTCTATTGCATGCACTTTTTTATTAGAAGATCTTTCAGTATGCCATTGAGAATAATTAACCATAATATTATCTAGGAGTTTAGTAGCATCTCCTAAAGTGATTTCCATAAAAGTACCTCCCGCGGCCGAATCTAAAAGATTTCTAGAAGCAAAATTCAATCCGGCATAAAATTTTTGTATAATCATCCACAAATTCAAACAATGAGTAGGGCAATTACGTATCATTAATTTCATTCTCTCTCAAGCTTGTGCAACATGTTAATGATCAAGTTGCTTAAAATTCATAATATCGTTTCTAAGAGAGATGATCTTAGCGGGAGGGAAATACTTGGAGATAAAAGCATCTTTGCACTTGTTCCAAGAATCACTACTATTTTTAGGCAAAGATGAAGACCAAGCTTTAGCACGATCTCTAAGCGAAAAAGGAAATAGCTTCAATTTAACGACATCATTATCGACATATTTTTTCTTTTGCATATCACATAAATCAACGAAGCTATTCAGATGAGTAGCGGCATCTTCACTAGGATGGCCGGCGAATTGATCTTTCATAACAAGATTCAACAAAGCAGTATTGATTTCACAAGATTCAGTATTGGCAAGAGGAGCAATCAGAGTGCTAAGGAAATCATTATTATTGGTATTGGTGAAGTCACACAATTTGGTAGTATCTTGAGCCATCGTGACAAACAGGCAATCCAACACAGGGGCAAACAAAAGACAAGCAAGAAAAAGGCAAACGAAAAAGATAGGGAGAAGGAGATTGGGAAAGAGAGTGCGAATAAAACGGCAAGGGTGAAGTGGGGGAGAGGAAAACAAGAGGCAAATGGCAACTAATGTAATGCGAGAGATAGGGATTGTGATGGGTACTTGGTATGTTGACTTTTTGCTTAGACTCCCCGGCAACGGCGCCGAAAATTCTTCTTGCTACCTCTTGAGATTGCATTGGATTTCCCCGAAGAGGAAAGGATGATGCAGCAGAGTAGCGTAAGTATTTCCCTCAGTTTTTGAGAACCAATGTATCAATCTAGTAGGAGGCCACGCTCAAGTCCCTCGTACCTGCACAAAACGATAGCTACTCGCAACCAACGCGATTAGGGGTTGTCAATCCCTTCACGGTCACTTATGAGAGTGAGATCTGATAGATATAATATTTTTGGTATTTTTGGTATAGAGATGAAAAGTGAAAATTAAAAGGCAAAGTAAAAAACCAAAGCAAGATTAAAGTGATGGAGATTGATATTATGAGAATAGACCGAGGGGCCATAGGTTTCACTAGTGGCTTCTCTCAAGAGCATAAATATTCTACGCTGGGTGAACAAATTACTGTTGAGCAATTGACAGAATTGAGCATAGTTATGAGAATATCTAGGCATGATCATGTATATAGGCATCACGTCCGTGACAAGTAGACCGAAATGATTCTGCATCTACTACTATTACTCCACTCATCGACCACTATCCAGCATGCATCTAGAGTATTAAGTTAAAAACAGAGTAACGCTTTAAGCAAGATGACATGATGTAGAGAGATAAATTCATGCAATATGAAATAAACCCCATCTTGTTATCCTCGATGGCAACGATGCAATACGTGCCTTGCTGCTCCTTCTGTCATTGGGAAAGGACACCCCAAGATCGAACCCAAAGCTAAGCACTTTTCCCATGGCAAGACAAACCAATCTAGTAGGCCAAACCAAACTGATAATTCGAAGAGACTTGCAAAGATAACCAATCATACATAAAAGAATTCAGAGAAGATTCAAATATTATCCATAGATAGACTTGATCATAAACCCACAATTCATCGGTCTCAACAAACAAACCGCAAAAAGAAGAAGATTACATCGAATAGATCTCCACGAGAGTGGGGGAGAACTTTGTATTGAGATCCAAAAAGAGAGAAGAAGCCATCTAGATACTAGCTATGGACCCGAAGGTCTGAGGTAAACTACTCACACTTCATCGGAGGGGCTATGATGATGTAGAAGCCCTCCGTGATGACGGTTGTCGGTGTCAAAACTAGCGGATCTCGGGTAGGGGGTCCCGAACTGTGCGTCTAGGCCGTATGGTAACATGAGGCGGGGGACACGAAGTTTTACCCAGGTTCGGGCCCTCTTGATGGAGGTAAAACCCTACGTCTTGCTTGATTAATGTTGATGATATGGGTAGTACAAGAGTAGATCTACCACAAGATCAGAGAGGATAAACCCTAGAAGCTAGCCTATGGTATGATTGTATGTTGTGATTGTTGTCCTACGGAGTAAAACCCTTCGGTTTATATAGACATTGGAGAGGGTTAGGGTTACACAAGGTCGGTTACAAAGGGGGAGATATCCATATCCGTATTGCCTAGCTTGCCTTCCACGCCAAGTAGAGTCCCATCCGGACACGAGACGAAGTCTTCAATCTTGTATCTTCATAGTCTAACAGTCCGGCCAATGGAGATAGTTCGACTATCCGGAGACCCCCTTATCCAGGACTCCCTCAGTAGCCCCTGAACCAGGCTTCAATGACGATGAGTCCAGCGCGCAGTATTGTATTCAGCATTGCAAGGCGGGTTCCCTCTCCGAATACATCACAGAAGAAATTGAATATGAGGATAGTGTCCGACCCTGCAAAATAAGTTCCACATTCCACTGTAGAGAGAATAATATTTTCGCAGATCTAATTTGCTGGCTTGTTTTGGCAGCATGACGTTGTGTCATGGCCCGGCGATTATTCGAACCGTTTTTCTTCAACCAGCTCCACACATAACGCGAGGCGGTTTCTTGACACATCTTGCCGAAGCGGAGATCGTGTTCCCCCAATTATGGGATTCTCATTAATGCGGTCGTGGGTAACCCAACCGTGTCTAGGACTCCTAGATTATAGGCAAGTCCTAAACGGCTACGGAGAGGACGCTTGATATTCACCCTCTTTATAAAGGGACAAGGTTTTTGCTTTTCCCCTCTCGTGCCCAATCGAACCGTTCCCCCGCCTCGAGTTCTAACACCCAAAGCCCAGGTTAGGTGCTCTGGATCTTCAATCATGTCCGGATCCAGCCTTCAAGGCGGATGGATGCCCTCATCCGTTGCGGAAGAGGACATTAAGAAGTTGAGGGAGGCCAGATACCTGACCACCGAGGTTTCGCATCGGCTGCCTGCTCGAGGGCAGATCGTCCCTACTCCTGAACCCAACGAGAACGTCGTGTTCGTCTCCCACTTCCTCCGAGGTCTAGGCCTCACTCTGGATCCCTTCGTCAGGGGTTTGATGTTCTATTATGGGCTAGATTTCCACGATCTAGCTCCGGACTCCTTTCTCCACATCTCGACATTTATTGTCGTGTGCGAGGCCTTCCTCCGCGTTACCCCTCACTTCGTCCTGTGGCTCAAGACCTTTGAAGTAAAGCCGAAGATGATCAAGGGGCAACATGCAGCGTGTGGAGGTGCATCAATAGGCAAGATGGCAGGAGCTCCATGGCCGAAAGGTTCCTTTCCAGAGGTGTCCGAATTATGGCAACGGGACTGGTTTTACGTCACAGCTCCTAGAAGTGCCAAGTGGGCGGCTGCCCCCGCTTTCCGCTCGGGCTCCCCACCACAACTGATGTCATGGATTAGCAGAGGTCTGAGCTGGGATCCAGCCAAGGACGTGCCTATACTGCAAAGCCGCATCCGAGATCTCTCCGGGGGAGATTTTAATTTGGCTGTGGTAATACAAGTTATGCTCGTTCGTCAAGTCTAGCCTTGCAAACGCCTGCCCCTTCGCTTGTGGGAGTTCAACCCAGAGGGACCGCGTGCCATTCAAAGTTTCCTCGGCCTGACGCATGAGGAGATGTACAAGTCATTCTTTGGACCTCAAGTAGAGTGCCCGGATATTACCGAGGACGTGGGCCTGAGCAGTAACCGCGCCACCGAACAAGTAAAATCCTCTGGCCGAAGACACTGTCTTTTATTCGTCACGAAGTTATTTCTGAGAGTTCGCTTTTTGACCAGGACTGGCTAACAAAGGAGAAGATGATTCGGTGTTTGGTCCCCCTCCCTGAGGGTTTGGAAAATCCGGTATTGGAAAAGATGCTCGAGGTCGCACCTTGCCCGGAGCCCTCGAAGGAAGATACCGGGGGGGATAATACGGGCGGACGCGGGCCCTCATCGCTGCCAGTTCCAACCGAGGGAATGAGCGTCTCCATGAAGGAGGACAACCGAGGGAGGAAAAGGACTGCTTCCGAGGATCCAGAAGCCGAAGCCTCCAAACGGGAGAAGAAGTCTCCCACAGAGGGTCCTGCCTTGGGGGGTGCTTTTGCCGCACAAAGTCCGCGGGGGGATCAGCCCTCCAACGAGTCGTAAGCGATCGAAAATACTTTAATAGTAAAGGTATGCTATCTTTTTTCTGAGAAAATAACCACCGCATATATCTTGCAGTTCGGGCCTTAGCCCCTCTCAGCTGAGCTCATCTTCGGGGGATCTTCTTCCAGAGATGATGGAGAGCGAAACGCCTCCCCGGACTCCTCCGCTCAAGAAGCGGGCGACCCCGAAGTGTCGTCACGGAGGGCCTCTCCGGATCCAGTGAGGCCAGAAGATAATCTCATAGACCCCTGAAGTCCCCAGCGTCCGGCTCCCAAAGAGAGCAGACAAAAGAGTCCGACACCATCTGGTGTGCGGTCGGACGTTCTGAGGGAGTTGGCGGGGTGAGCGACCATCTCAGAAGAACACCGTATGCTGATGGGTACGGTGATGGAGAGAATCTCGTCCGCCGAAAGCGGATTACATGAAGCCTTTATGAGTCTACTGACAGGCATTGAGGTACGTGAGATAATATGTGATAGTACTGCACATGTTAGGTGTGCCCTGTGTAGACAGTGGCCCCTAAGACTCTGGTTGTCGTCGAGAACGGCGGCGAACAGAGGATCATATTCCCAGGCAATAACCAGACTGCCCCTATGTACAGGTGGTGGAAGCTCCGGTGGCTAGCCGGACTAGTGAGTTTGCCAAATTTAAACGGCAATTGGATGCGGCAGACGCCGACATCGAGCTTGTTAACAAGAGGCTTGACGAGGCACAGGGTAAGTGTTATTTTCTGGTGAACGCCACATAGTAAGAGCTGCATGATGCCAGTATCTTTAATATGTTGTGACTGCAGATGGAGCTGCCACCGTGGAAACCTTGTAGGCAGAACTTGCCCGATCCAAGGAACAAGCGAGGATTAGTAGTGCCGCTGCTTTGAAGGTGGCCAAAGAGTTGAAAGCCGAGAAGGCCACTGAGGGAGTCCAGGATTAGGGGGTGTCCGGATGGCCGGACTATACCTTCAGCCGGACTCCTGGACTATGAAGATACAAGATTGAAGACTTTGTCTCGTGTCCGGAAGGGACTTTCCTTGGCGTGGAAGGCAAGCTTGGTGATATGGATATGTAGATTTCCTACCATTGTAACCGACTTTGTGTAACCCTAACCCTCTCCGGTGTCTATATAAACCGGAGGGTTTTAGTCCGTAGGACAACATACAAAACAACAATCATACCATAGGCTAGCTTCTAGGGTTTAGCCTCGCCGATCTCGTAGTAGATCTACTCTTGTACTACCCATATCATCAATATTATTCAAGCAGGACGTAGGGTTTTACCTCCATCAAGAGGGCCCGAACCTTGCTAAAATTCATGTCCCTTGCCTCCTATTACCATCCGGCCTAGACGCACAGTTCGGGACCCCCTACCCGAGATCCGCTGGTTTTGACACCGACATTGGTGCTTTCATTGAGAGTTCCTCTGTGTCGTCGCCTGTAGGCTGGATGGCTCCTACGATCATCAATAGCGATGCAGTCCAGGGTGAGACCTTCCTCCCCGGACAGATCTTCGTCTTCGCGGCTTCGCACTGCGGGCCAATTCACTTGGCCATCCGGAGCAGATCAAAAGCTATGCCCCTGGCCGTCAGGTCAGATTTGGAACTTTAAACTACACGGCTGACATCCGCAGGGACTTGATCTTCGACGGATTCTAGCCACTTCCAAGCGCGCCTCACTGCCACGACGAGCATGATCTAGCTCTGCCGCCGAACAGTGCCCTCGAGGCCGCACCCGCATCGGCTTTGACCCTTAATTCTGAGCCAACTGCGCCGATCGAGGATGGGTGGTTGGACGCCGCCTTGGGGGCTGCGATCCCAATGGCGATCGAGCTGAAAACCAGCCCCGCACTCCATGAGACTCGTGACTCCAAGGAGCCGGAGTCCTCTCCGGACTCCGAACCCTCCGCGCCCCTGCCGATCGAATCTGATTGGGCGCCGACCATGGAGTTTACTGCCGCAGACATCTTTTAGCACTTGCCTTTCGGGATATTTTTAAGACACTAAAGTCTCTCTCTTTATCAGGAGAGCCCTGGCCGGACTACGGTCAGCAAGGTTGGAATATGGACGACGAAGAAATTCAAAGCCCACCCACCACCCACTTTGTAGCCACTGTCGACGATTTAACCGACATGCTCGACTTCGACTCCGAAGACATCGATGATATGGACACCGATGCAGGAGACGACGAAGAACCAGCACCTATTGGGCCCTGGAAAGCCACCTCGTCGTATGACATACATGGTGGACACCCAAAAGAAGGAGATGGTGATGGAACACCGGAGGATGACCCCTCCAAGAAACAGCCTAAGCGCCGGCGTCAGTGGCGCCGCTCAAAATCCCGCCAAAGCAAATACGGTGATTCCAGCACGAGAGATAATAATACTCCGGAGAGTGCCGAAGAAAACCCCCTCCAGCAAGATTCAGCACAGGAGGACGGAGAAGGTAGCCCTCATAGAGGGCGGCAGACAGAGAGGTCGAGGACGATAATTATATGCCTCCCTTCGAAGACGAGGCAAGCCTCGATGACGACGAATTTGTCGTGCCAGAGGATCCCGTCGAGCAAGAGCGTTTTCAACGCAGGCTTATGGCCACGGCAAGAAGCCTCAAGAAAAAACAGCAATAGCTTAGAGCTGATCAAGATTTGCTAGTCGACAGATGGACTGAAGTCCTTGCGGCCGAAGAGCATAAACTCGAACGCCCCTCCGAGAGCTACCCAAAGCGCAGGTTGCTACCCCGATTAGAGGAGGAAGCACTTAAACCTACATCACCAGCACTTGATACGGCCGGCCCGCCACCTCGTGGCCGCGACAGAGAGGCCTCTCGGCCCTCCACTCAAGCCGCACACTGTACCAAGGCATGGGAAAATGCGCCAGACCTGCGAGATATGTTGGAGGACAAGGCAAGGCAAACAAGATCGATCTACGGATCGTGTGGGCGCCCCACGACTCGAGACGGTAACCGTCACGCCGGACACAAATCCGGTAGGGCCGAACACAGTAGACAAAGCTCATTGGAGCTACGTCGTGATATAGCCCAGTACAGAGGCGCCGCACACCCACTATGCTTCACAGACGAAGTAATGGATCATCAAATCCCCGAGGGTTTCAAACCCGTAAACATCGAATCATATGATGGCACAACAGATCCTGCGGTATGGATCGAGGATTATCTCCTTCATATCCACATGGCCCGCGGCGATGATCTCCACGCCATCAAATACCTCCCACTCAAGCTTAAAGGACCAGCTCGGCATTGGCTTAACAGCTTGCCAGCAGGATCAATCAGTTGTTGGGAGGACCTGGAAGCCGCATTCCTCGACAATTTCCAGGGCACTTATGTGCGACCACCAGACGCCGATGACCTAAGCCACGTAATTCAGCAGCCAGAGGAATCGGCCAGGCAATTCTGGACACGGTTCCTAACAAAGAAAAATCAAATAGTCGACTGTCCGGACGCAGAGGCCCTAGCAGCCTTCAAGCACAATATCCGTGACGAGTGGCTTGCCCGGCACCTTGGACAGGAAAAGCCGAAATCTATGGCAGCACTCACGACACTCATGACCCGCTTTTGCGCGGGAGAAGACAGCTGGCTTGCTCGTAGCAACAATATGACCAAGAACCCTGGTAATTCGGATACCAGGGACAGTAGTGGCAGGTCGCGTCGCAACAAGCAGAAGCGCCGCATTAACGGCGACAATGCTGAGGATACGGCAGTTAATGCCGGATTCAGAGGCTATAAATCCGGTCAGCGGAAAAAGCCATTCAAAAGAAATCCTAGGGGCCCGTCCAGTTTGGACCGAATACTCGACCGCTTGTGCCAGATACATGGCACCCCCGAAAAGCCGGCCAATCACACCAACAGGGATTGTTGGGTGTTCAAGCAGGCAGGCAAGTTAAATGCCGAAAATAACGACAAGGGGCTGCATAGCGATGACGACAAAGAGCCCCGGCCGCCGAACAACAGTGGACAGAAGGGTTTTCCCCCACAAGTGCGGACGGTGAACATGATATACGCAACCCACATCCCCAAGAGGGAGCGGAAGCGCGCGTTAAGGGACGTATACGCGGTAGAGCCAGTCGCCCCAAAGTTCAACCCATGGTCCTCCTGCCCGATCACCTTTGATCGAAGGGACCATCCCACTAGCACCCGTCATGGCGGATTCGCCGCATTGGTTCTAGACCCAATTATTGACGGATTTCATCTCACTAGAGTCCTTATGGACGGCGGCAGCAGCCTGAACCTGCTTTACCAGGATACAGTGCGGAAAATGGGCATAGATCCCTCGAGGATTAAGCCCACCAAAATGACCTTTAAAGGCGTAATACCAGGTGTAGAGGCCAACTGTACAGGCTCAGTCACACTTGAAGTGGTCTTCGGATCTCCGGATAATTTCCGAAGCGAGGAGTTAATCTTCGACATAGTCCCATTCCGCAGTGGCTATCACGCACTGCTCGGGCGAACCGCATTCGCCAAGTTCAATGCGGTACCGCACTATGCATACCTTAAGCTCAAGATGCCAGGCCCTCGAGGAGTAATTACGGTCAATGGAAACACCGAACGCTCCCTCCGAACGGAGGAGCACACGGCGGCCCTTGCAGCGGAAGTACAAAGCAGCCTCTCCAGGCAGTTCTCCAGTCTGGCCATTAAACGTCCGGACACCGTCAAGCGCGCCAGGAGTAACCTACAACAAGACCGCCTGGCACGTTCCGAGCAGGAGTAGCAATGCGGCCCCAACCCCAGCCCTCACAAAAATGCGACGCTAGTGCTTCGCGTACATAACTACGCTCTAGAAATACCATGGGTACAGGGGGAGGGGCACCATCACGGCATGCCCGAAACACGGCTTAAACCGCACCAGGGGCTGCCGATTTTTTAATTTTCTCTTACTTTCAGGACTCCATTCTTCAGAAGGCCTGTTCGGCAGTTCAATTGCCACACAAACGATGCAAGAACCAGGGAAGCAGACAAGCCATGCAGCATTACGGAACTCCCAGGTGGTCTTTATCACGAGCAGTATACCTGTTTCGCATACCATTCCGCAGCCTGCCCCTGGAACGGACATGTTAAATAGTCCAACCTTTTGCTTATCGCATTATTTGTATCGTTCTGCTTTGATCGCAGCCCTTTTTAATAAACAATGCATAGCTTTCGTCTATTTTTGCATTACTCTTTTTTTACAAATATATGTTCCTTAACGACATGTTGCACCCGTACACTTTGGTACGGCCAAAATACGCCAGGGGCTTTAGTACCCCTCAATATGGTGTGAGAAGTCCGAACACTTTAACAAGTGCGGCACCCCGAACTTATAGCATTATATGCATCGGCTCCGAATCATGTCTTGGGTCAATAGTTGGGTTTGCCCGGCTCCTATGTTTTGGTGCCTTACGTTCCGCTATGTCGGCTAAGGTAGCACTAGGAGAACTACTGCGATTGTGCCCCAGTTGAGCTGGGTCGAGCACCTCAGTAGAGAAAGCTAAAACTGACTGTCATGATGAAGCGAGAGCTGGTCGCTGTTCGAGAGGTTTTTCGAGTCCCTAAAGACTTATGCCGCTTAGAGCGAGGAGTCGGCTCTGTCCGGCCAAGGCGTGGATAGCGCCCCGAACTCGGTCTTCCGAATACCAGGGGCTTCGCCGAAATTTAAAATTATAGAATTCTATGGCTAAGTGAGAGTGTTCACGCATTATAGTCTGATTGCCTTGTTCGTTGTGCTGAGCGCCTCCCTCGAAGGACCCAAACATGGGAAAAAGAGCGCTCAGGTTTATCCCCGAACACCCCAGCACTAGCGGCACGGGGGCAGAAGCCGACGACTCGCCATCTCTCAGAATTGATAAACAGCCGCACAGAAGGTAATATTTTAAATTCCAACAGCATTGCTTAGCGCATATGAACAAGTTTTCAGCGCACAGGACAAAACGAGCGAGTTTTACTCAAAAATTACATCCCTGGAACATTCATCCGCCACAAGGCGGGCACCCTTCAGAACATCCGTATAATAATTCTCGGGCTTGCGATGCTCTTTCCCCGGCGGTGGCCCGTCCTTCACAAGCTTCTCAGCATCCAGCTTGCCCCAGTGCACCTTAGCACGGGCAAGGGCCCTACGGGCACCTTCAATGCAGACGGAGCGCTTGATGACTTCGAGCCTTGGACAGGCCCCCACCAGCCGCCGCACCAGCCCGAAATAGCTCCCAGGCAGAGCCTCTCCAGGCCACAGCCAAACTATGAGGCCCTTCATGGCCTGTTCGGCCGCCTTGTGGAGCTCGACCAGTTGCTTCAGCTGGTCGCTCAGGGGCACGGGGTGTCCGGCCTCAGCATACTGAGACTAGAACACCTTCTCTGTCGAGCTGCCCTCCTCGGCTCGATAGAATGCGGCGGCATCGGACACGCTACGGGGAAGATCTGCGAATGCTCCTGGAGAGCTCCGGATTCGGGTAAGTAACAAGTAACTCACGTTCATGTGTTTGCTTTGCATAAAGAATGCCTTACCCGCTGCTATCTTTTTCACCGCATCCAACTCCTGGAGGGTCTTCTGGGATTCGGCCTTGGCAGACTTGGCATTTTCAATAGCCACCGCGAGCTCGGACGCTCGCGTCTTTGAGTCAAGCTCCAAACTCTCATGTTTTTTCATGAGAGCCTGGAGCTCTTGCCGCACCTTGCCAACCTGGGCCTCATACTTCTCCCGCTCGGTGCGCTCCGTGGCCGCCCTCTTCTCGGCCTCGAGCAGCGCTTGCTTAAGGGTCGCCACCTCAGACGTGGCCCCTATAATAGCCACGATAATCCTGTCATTTTTTGCAATTGCACTTTTTATATATATATTTAAACAAGGTATTTCTTACCTTCCTTGTCCTCGAGCTGCTTCTTGGCACGCCCGAGCTCTTGCTCGGACTGCTCGAGGTTCTGCTTTAGCGTGTCCACTTCCGCAGTCAGTGCGGCGGACGCCAGCAGAGAAGCCTGCATACGCATATTGACTCCTTTTTGTTAGACTCCTGCGAATTTTATTTGATCCTCTATTCGGCTTTTCTTCCCGAACGCCAAACAGAGCATCAGGGGCTACTGTCTATGCGGTAATATTATTTACACATTCTTTACTTACCTCAAAGCCTGTTAAAAGGCTAGCACAAGCTTCAGTCAGTCCGCTCTTGGCGGACTGAACCTTCTGGACCACCGCACTCATAATGGTGCGGTGCTCCTCGTCGATGGAGGCGCCTTTGAGCACCTCCAACAGATTGTCCGGCGCCTCCGGTTGGACGGGGGTCACCGGCACGGTGGGCTTGCTCCTCTTGGAAGGAGGTCGCCTGCCGGACTCTGGAACCTTTGAAGATTCCGGAGCGGTGTCCGGCCTAGAGCCGGACTTGGAGCCCTGGGGGGGTTTTATCCCCTTTACTCCTGGAGTCCGGGAGGTTGCCTTGCGGCGCCTCTAGGACCACCTCCTCCTGGCTTGGAACCTGTTGGGACAACACTTCGGCGTCGTCCGTAGGGCGGGGGGAGGTAGCCGTCGGAAGCGAATTCACATCCGACGAGTCCAGTGAACCGCTCGACGACGCGTCGAGCCGGTCTTTGGGTGGGCTGCATAATCATATTCGACATAAGGGAAAGCTGTGCAATAAAGGAATACTATGAATTACTCTGGTATCCGGATACTTACGATTTCGCCAGGGGCTTGGCCCTGAGCGGCCACTCCTCTCCGCCGTCATCGGCGTCGGTGGAGTAGTCCGGAGGAAGGGTTTTCCCCTTCTTGGACCCTTCGGCCTCCCCAGTGAGGGCGGCCTTCCTTTTCTTCTCTCCCCCGCTGGAGGGGGAGAGGTCTCTTCTTCCTCCTCCTCGTCTTCACGGGAGGAATGCGCCTTGGAGCCGTCGGATGATGAACCCGACACCTCCTGGCGCCGGGCACTTTTTCGAGTCCCCGTGGCCTTCTTCGTGGCCTTCTTCTCCGGCACCACATAGGGTGCCGGAACCAGCAGCTTCGCCAAGCGGGCATCGGCTGGGTCTTCGGGCAAAGGAGCCGGACAGTCGATCTGTCCGGACTTCGCCTGCCAATCCTGTCAAAGGTAAGGGAGCTTAGATCCCGCATAGAGTTAAACTATGAAAAACTAATACCCTGTAAAAGGTACAAACAACTTACCGCGCTAGCGTGACACTGCGCGCTGAATCCGCGATCCTCGGTAGCGGATGCGGGAGCCTCGGCGCCCTTATAAAGCACCTTCCAGGCATCTTCGTATGTCGTGTCGAAGAGCCTGCTCAGAGTTCGGTGCTGCGCCGGGTTGAACTCCCACAGATTGAAGGCCCGTTGTTGACACGGGAGGATCCGGCGGATGAGCATAACCTGGACTACGTTGACAAGCTTGAGCTGCTTGTTCACCAGGGTTTGGATGCATGTTTGCAGTCCAGTCACCTCTCCTTTGCTGCCCCACGACAGGCCCATCTCTTTCCAGGACGTGAGCCGCGTTGGGGGTCCGGACCGGAACTCGGGTGATGCGACCCACTCAGGGTCGCGCGGCTCGGTGATGTAAAACCACCCCGATTGCCACCCCTTCAGGGTCTCCACAAAGGAGCCCTCGAGCCATAAGACGTTGGGCATCTTGCCCACCATGGCGCCTCCGCACTCCACCTGGTTGCCGCGCACCACCTTCGGCTTGACATTGAAAGTCTTGAGCCATAGGCCGAAATGGGGGCGGATGCAGAGGAAAGCCTCGCACACGACGATAAACGCCGAGATGTTGAGGATGAAGTTCGGGGCCAGATCATGGAAATCCAGGCCGTAGTAGAACATGAGTCCCCGGACGAATGGGTGGATAGGAAAGCCCAGTCCGCGGAGGAAGTGGGGAAGGAACACTACCCTCTCATGGGGCCTTGGGGTGGGGAGGAGCTGCCCCTCTTCGGGAAGCCGGTACGCGATGTCGTTAGACAAGTATCCGGCCTTCCTCAGTTTTTTGATGTGTCCCTCCGTGACGGAGGAGACCATCCACTTGCCTCCCGCTCCGGACATGGCTGGAGAAGGTTGAGGTGGGGAGTGCGGACTTGGGCGCTGGAGCTCGAGTGCGCGAAAATGGATAGGCAAAGGAGGAAGAAGGCGTAGGTGAAAAGGTGGATCCTTATCCCCTTATATGGGTGGACGCAACTACGTGTCCCCACCAGCCTGGTAAAACTCGCTTATCTCCAAGCGCCGTAATCAATGGCGCGGTTGGGTTACCCACGCCCGTATTGATGAGAATCCCGGAATAAGGGGACACGATCTCTGCTTTAACAAGACGTGCCAAGGAAACCGCCTCGCATGACGCGCTGAGGTGGGATAATAAAACGATTCGAATAAAGGCTTGGCCGTGGTGCGTCACACTACGGAATACGTCAGCAGATTAGATTTGTGTAAATATTATTCTCTCTATGGCAATATGTGGAAACTTATTTTGCAGAGCCGGACACTATCTTTGTGTTCAAAATCTTCTATGAAGTACTTGGAGGAGGAACCCGCCTTGCAATGCCGAAGACAATCTGCGCGCCGGACTCGTCGTCATTGAAGCCTGGTTCAGGGGCTACTGAGGGAGTCCTGGATTAGGGGGTGTCCGGATGGCCGGACTATACCTTCAGCCGGACTCCTGGACTATGAAGATACAAGATTGAAGACTTCGTCCCGTGTCCGGAAGGGACTTTCCTTGGCGTGGAAGGCAAGCTTGGCGATACGGATATGTAGATCTCCTACCATTGTAACCGACTTTGTGTAACCCTAACCCTCTCCGGTGTCTATATAAACCGGAGGGTATTAGTCCGTAGGACAACATACAGAACAATAATCATACCATAGGCTAGCTTCTAGGGTTTAGCCTCTCCGATCTCGTGGTAGATCTACTCTTGTACTACCCAGCTCATCAATATTAATCAAGCAGGACATAGGGTTTTACCTCCATCAAGAGGGCCCGAACCTGGGTAAAACTTCGTGTCCCTTGCCTCCTGTTACCATCCGGCCTAGATGCACAGTTCGGGACCCCCTACCCGAGATCTGCCGGTTTTGACACCGACAGCCGCACATTGCGAGAGCCAAGAGAAGAGGCCAAGATGACCGTAGAATTAAAAGACACTGCCGACCGTTGCTGGGTCCTTGAAAAAGAAAACCGAGCGAAGGCAACGGACCTTGAGAAGGCCACGTCGGCGGACAAAGACAACCGTTCTGCTATGGGAGCGAAGAAGGAGCTGCGGGAAGCTGGGGATATTGCGGCTGGGAAACCCTTCATATTACGGAGGAAGTTCGGAGATCCACGGTATGCCCCTCTGGATCGGTGTGGAGTTCGACAGATTCGTATCTGGATTTGGCGGCGAGCGCTGCCGATGCGACCAAGTACTTCCAAGGTCAGACAGATTGTGAAGTGGACAAGCTGTTCTGGTCGCAATTCCACGTTCCAGAGCGTCCGCTTTCATTGACTGACCAGCTAGCCGAATGGGACGAACTGAATAGGTTGTCCGGACTCGCCATGAGGTCTGTTGTGGATCAGCTATGGTCGGAAAAGCCAAAGCCGAACAACTATTTCATCTTAGTGCAGCAGTTCCTTGGTGCGGTGCTGCGCATTAATGCGATGAAGAGGTTGGCGTGCATAGAAGGCTCGTGGATGGCCCTTGCCCATGTTAAAGCATACTAGGCGGAGATGGACGCTACCACTGTTGCGGCGCAGGGTTCGGCCATAGGCCGAGTGGCTGCCGAGCATTATTTCGAGGAGGTTCTTGAGGGTGCTCGTTTGATAGAGGCCCAGTGCTCGAAGAATATTATGTTTGAGTGATATGTATTCTCATTGTAAACACAATGCTTTTATGAAGTTTTTATAAGGCTATGTTTATACTTTTGCCTGAAAGTAGTATGATGCCTCATGTTCGGCCGTTTATGTATACATATGTATAACCTGAAAGATTGCAGCCGTTGGCTTCAACCCCCACGCATATAATGCGGAGGTGCTCGCAAAAAACGTGTGTTCACACTTAACCCAACGTCTTGGTCCTATTAAGGAGGTGATAGCGTAGCGAGCGAGGCAACCGGACTATAATGCTTTAACACTTTCACTTAGCCATAGGAGTTTGACGGTGGGGCTACTAGATAGCCCCTGGTGGCTCCGCACTCTCCTGATCGCGGGGTGCGTACATGCTTGGCCGAAAAACGACCCTTCGTTAAGGTGGAGTAATTCTAACATTCCGATAGGTCATCGAGTGGTTGACCAGTCTCACGCTATATCGTGACAGTCAGTTTTCGGCTTTCTCTACTGAGGTGCTCGTCCGGATGAACCAGGGCACAATCGCAGTAGTTCTCCTGGTGCTACCTTAGCCGATAAAGCGGAACGTAAGGCACCAAAACACAGGAGCCGGGCAAACCCAACATTTGACCAAAGACAATGATTCGGAGCTGATGCATATAAGGCCAAACTCACGACGCCGAACACTCCCTAAGGTATTCGGTCTTTATGGTATAAACCGGTCCTAAATAGTGCCCTTTGTAAGAAGCCCCTTGTGTCCAGGTACGTGCATTATTCTGACGTGGACACATGCCAAGACGTCAACATCCTTCTCAACTGTGCTGAGAATTCGGTGGATATGTATCAACAAGAGACAGTAAAAGAGGTTTACGCGGGGTCTTAATCTAAAAAGAATCCTTGGAGTGGGTCCCTGCTGCATGTCTGCGCCTGTGTCTCCATTGTGCCGTATCCTGGACGGGCGTAGCATGATGATCATCTGTAAAAGAGAGGAACTTAGGTGAAAAAGTTGTCGTGCAAAAATGTAGTTTTTAAAGAAACCATGTATAATTCAGGATGAGTAAAAATTGCCACTTGTCTGCGCGCGTTGAGACCCTTGTATTTGTAATAGGGGTGTGACCATTGATCCGGTATGAATTACATATAGCTGCGCCGGACTCGTCTAATTGTGTCTGAGGTCTTGACGACCTGTTAAATGCTTTAGTTGGTGAGGCTATTTTTAGTGTGCGGCTGCCAAGGCAGCCGCACTCTCTTCGGCGCGCAAAGATCGCTTAATACTTCCGTTTACTGTAATGATGCCACATGGGCCAGGCATCTTGAGTGTGAGGGAAGCGTAGTGCGGTATTGCATTAAAGCGAGCGAAAGCTTCGCGTCCAAGTAGTGCTTGATAGCCACTTTGGAACGGAGCGATGTTGAAGGTTAAATGTTCACTATAGAAGTTATCAGGGAAGACGAATATAACCTTTAGTAGCAGTGAGCCCGTGCAATGAGCCCCTGGGCCTGGCGTTACTCCTTTAAAGGTAGTATTGCTATGGCAAATTTTTTTTGGGTCTATCCCCATTTCATGGATTGTGTCCTGGTATATCAGGTTTAGACTGCTGCCACCGTCCATCAGGACTCGTGTGAAGTGGTATCCGCCAATTATTGGGTCTAATACCAGGGCAGCCCATCCTGCACGCCGGATACTTGCTGAGTAATCACGATGGTCGAATGTGATCGGTTGAGACGACCAGTGGCAGGACTCCGCGGTGATAGGCCCTTGGGCATATTTTTCTGGCAGTGCCGTTTTGTTTCTTCCTTTGACCATGTGTAACACATTTACTGTTTTGACTTCTGGTGGAAATTTCTTTTGTTCCCCAGTGTCTTGCTTGAGAGGCTCATCCTTGTCTTCGCTTGGTGTATCCTCCCCCTTGTGTACGGTGTTGAGCTTGCCGGACTTCTTAAAGACTCAACATTCTCTGTGGGTATGATTAGCAGGTTTACCAGGGGTGCTATGGATCTGACATATTTGGTCCAGAATTTTGTTTAGGCTGGACAGTTCATCTCTGGCGCCTTTAGAGGGCGGCTTTTGCTGACCTGGCCGAGAGCTTTTGAATCCGCCGTTTACTGCCGTGCTCTTAGTGCTATATTCTTTATTCTGGCGTTTGTTATTGCTGTTGCGCCGTGATTTCCCGTTTCCATCTATAACTTCAGATGTACTGCGGTCGGTGGTGCTGCATCTGGCTAGCTAGCTGTCCTCACCCGTGCAAAAGCGGGTCATGAGGCTTGTTAATGCTGCCATTGTTCTCGGCTTTTCTTGGCCGAGGTGTCTGGCAAGCCATTCATCACGGACGTTATGCTTAAAAGCTGCCAAGGCTTCGGCGTCCGGACAGTCGACAATTTGGTTCTTTTTAGTAAGAAACATGTTCCAAAGTTTTCTGGCTGACTCTCCGGGCTGTAGAGTTATATGACTCAAATCGTCCGCGTCCGGAGGTCGGGCATAAGTCCCTTGAAAATTTGCCCGAAAAGCGTCTTCGAGCTCTTCCCAGCTTCCAATGGAGTTTTCGGGGAGGCTTTTAGGCCAGTGACGAGCTGGCCCTTTGAGCTTGAGGGGTAAGTACTTGATGGCGTGGAGATCATCTCCTCGAGCCATATGGATATGGAGGATATAGTCCTCAATCCAGACCCCAGGGTCTGTTGTTCCGTCGTATGCCTCTATGTTTACGGGTTTGAATCCCTCTGGAAATTCATGGTCCAGCACCTCATCGGTGAAACATAGGGGGTGAGCGGCACCCCTGTATCTGGGTGTACCGCGTTGTTCGGATGTTTATTGTGTTACATCGTATGCCGGGGCGCGCTTGCGTGGTCCATAGATGGATCTGGTTGTGCCGTACTTTTGGTGCGAGCCCTCGCGTGGATCGCGTATTGGCTTGTGAGTGGCGTTGTTTGCCGCTCAATGTTGGTCGTGAGGTCGTCTATCCGGCCAGGTGGCTGTTTTGATATTTGGTTGTGGGGGGTCTAAGGCCTCCTCATCGAATTCAGGTAGCAACTTCCGCTTTGGGTAGCTCTTGGTGGGGGGATTGTCGCCGTACTTCGCTGCTGTGTTGAGTACTTTACTCCATCTGATTTGGAGTGTGTCCTGTGCAGCCTCGAGCCTTTGCTTCTGCTTTTTCAGACTCACTCGCGGTGGCAACAAGCCTTTGACGGGCATTCTGCTGCTCCGGGTGCCTGTCCGGCGTTATGTCGTCCGGACTATTATCTTTGACAAAATTAGTTTGTTCGGTTTGATTCTCCGTATTGTCGTAGTCCGGCAGTGGTTCGCCCTGCTCCCACGCTGGGTCTGTATGATCATTATTTCTGCCGAGGCGGGATTTGGGGTGGTGCTTGCGCCGCCGCTTTGACTGCTTCTCGAGGGAACAAGCCTTCGGTGCGTCCTTCCGTTCCTCATCGTTGTCTTCTTTTGGTGTGTCCACCATGTATACGTCATATGATGAGGTGGACGTCCAGCGCCCTGTGGGCGGTGGTTCCTCTTCGCCTCCCGCATCGTCGTCCATACCGTCGATGTCTTCGGAGTCAAAGTCGAGCATGTTGGTTGAGTCATCGACAGTGGCTATTAAGTGGGTGGTGGGTGGGCGTCGAATTTCTTAGTCGTCCGCATCCCAATCATGTTGGCCATAATCCGGCCAGGGCTCTCCTGACAAAGAGAGAGACCTTAGTGAATTCAGAATGTCGCCGAAGGGCGAGCGCTGAAAGATATCCGCAGTGGTGAATTCCATGATCAGCGCCCAATCGGATTTGATTGGGAGGGGCGCGTATGGTTCGGAGTCCAGAAAAGAGTCCGGCACCTTGGAGTCACGGGCTGCGTAGAGGGTTAGGCTGGTGTTCGGCTCGATCGCCATTGAGACTGTAGCCCCCGAGGCGGTGTCTAACCACCCGTCCTCGACTGGGGCAGTTGGCTCCGAGCTAAAGGTCGGAGCTGATGCGGGCGCGGCCTCTGGGGTACCGTTCGGCGGCAGAGCTAGGTCATACCCATCTCGACAGTGCGGCGCGCCCGGCTGTGGCTCGAATCCATCGAAGATCAAGTCTCCGCGGATGTCGGCCGTGTAGTTCAAATTTCCAAATCTGACCTGACGGCAAGGGGCGTAGCTTTCAATCTGCTCCAGATGGCCAAGCGAATTAGCCTGCAGTGCAAAGCCGCCGAATACGAAGATCTGCCTGGGGAGAAAAGTCTCACCCTGGACCGCATCGCTATCGATGATGGTAGGAGCCATCAAGCCTAATGGCGACGACACAGAGGTACTCTCAATGAAAGCACCAATGTCAGTTTCAAAACTGGCAGATCTCGGGTAGGGGGTCCCGAACTGTGTGTCTAGGCCGGATGGTAACAGGAGGCGGGGGACACGAAGTTTTACCCAGGTTCGGGCCCTCTTGATGGAGGTAAAACCCTACATCCTGCTTGATTAATATTGATGATATGGGTAGTACAAGAGTATATCTACCACGAGATCAGAGAGGCTAAACCCTACAAGCTAGCCTATGGTATGATTGTATGTTGTGATTGTTGTCCTACGGACTAAAACCCTTCGGCTTATATAGACACCGGAGAGGGTTAGGGTTACACAGATATCCATATCCGTATTGCCTAGCTTGCTTTCCACGCCAAGTAGAGTCCCATCCGGACACGAGACAAAGTCTTCAATCTTGTATCTTCATAGTCTAAAAGTTCGGCCAATGGAGATAGTCTGGCTGTCCGTAGACCCCCTTATCCAGGACTCCCTCAACGGCCCTCTCCAGCGGAGCTCCGGAACATGCCCCAAGGTCTGAGGTAAACTACTCACACTTCATCGGAGGGGCTATGATGATGTAGAAGCCCTCCGTGATGACGGCCCTCTCCCGCGGAGCTCCGGAACAGGCCCCTAGATGGGATCTCGTGGATACAGAAAGTTGCGGTGGTGGAATTAGGTTTTTGGCTCCGTCTCTGTTCGTTTGGGTGTACGTAGGTATATATAGGAGGAAGAAGTACGTCGGTGGAGCTCTGAGGGGCCCATGAGACAGGGGCGTGCCCTAAGGGGGGGGGGCGCCCCCACCCTCGTGACCGCCTCTCTGATGCCTTGGCGTAGGGTCCAAGTCTCCTGGATCACGTTCGATGAGAAAATCACGTTCCCGAAGGTTTCATTCCGTTTGGACTCCGTTTGATATTCCATTTCCTCGAAACACTGAAATAGGCAAAAAAACATCAATTCTGGGCTGGGCCTCCGGTTAATAGGTTAGTCCCAAAAATAATATAAAAGTGGAAAATAAAGCCCAATATAGTCCAAAACGGTAGATAATATAGCATGGAGCAATCAATAATTATAGATACATTGGAGACGTATCACATCCCACATAGTCAATCAAGGGAAAACGTTTCCGTTCGTATGTATATCACACACAGTTCTTTATGTGGAAACATTTGTGCAAGGTGGCCTAACGCAAACAGTTTGCTGCCGGAGCCGTGTGTGATTGTTAGTTGATCGAACACGCCTACTTTCTAGAAACTGTGTGGGTTGTTTGAGATCATCGCCCACGGTGTTGTCTGAGTAACCGTCTACAATAGAAAACCCCAATAAGCAGGGTAATTAGCCTATTATTGATAATCCATGTACTAATCAAACTTATATTTCTTATAAAGCACGCCAGATATTTCATATCCGTATGAAAGCAACCAGGATTTCATAATCGAATTACATCAGATAGCTTCAGCACTCAGTTACACCATTACACAATAGCACCAAGTTTCACATGCAGCATCAAATACATTTGGAAAGTAGCATCATACACAATAAATACACAGATGAATCTCATCTGGCAAACTGTAGAAGCGGAAGGCAAATATTGAGCCTTCAGTGATGTTGAATGTTCTTGCAACTTTAGGCCAGTGGCTATGGATAATTGCCCGCCCAACCTTCGTCCTCTTCAGCAAGACTTCAATATTGTACCGTGGGTGTTGAATGAATACCTTCCTCGCCTCTTGACCATGGAGGTGGTTTGAGAGGTAATCATCGGTGAACTGCTTTGAAAAGTACTGAAAACAAAGTTGACTGATGTCTTCTTCATTGTGAAAACAAAGATCTTGCTATTATTCGTCGCAAGTTTCTTGACCCTAACAATCTTTCTGAGTTTCTTGAATTGACTGATATTCATGGACATCTCATTTCCCCATATGCCAAAAGGGTCAAACAGTGGGTCTAAGCCTCTGACAGCAGGGCATACATGTGCAAGACCAAATTGTAAGAAATCTAAATATTAGAATGATTCCTACAATTGCACAATAATGTGCTATTAGCCAAAGGACCCTGCTTGAACAAACCTCGATGGTAAACCACAGTGTCTCCCATTGTTTCCCTGCAACACACGTAAGGAAGATCTTGATCAGGTTAACCGAGAGTTGTCATACTATCAGTAGAATATGTATTGAGTACAGACAAATTCGGTTGGTGTCACATGCATAACAATACAAAATTGTACCCACGGCAAATGAAAATCAAATTGAAGAACTGAACCAAACAGTTAAATGGACAACAGACCAAATGAACCAAAATAGTTAGCTGAGCACGCCATTGCAGAATAGAAACATGTACTAGAAGATAAGATAGTTAACAAAACAAAGAATGCTTGAGAACAGTACTATGAAATGTAGCAATTGTTGGACCAAAGAGTTAATAGAACATTACATTTCAAAGGACCAAACTGTTAACTGAACATCACATTGCATATTAACATTACAGAGGACAAATCACTAGAAGGCACTCGTGGTGGCCTCGAGAAAACATCACGAACTGTATTTTAAAGTAGACAACCGCATGGCGGTCCTGACGGTGGCCTCGAAGACGAGGTGCTCCTCCAAGATCTGGTGGTCGACACACATGGCAGCCATAGCGACCTCGTTCGCGCGTGCATTCTCATCCTACTCAGCTCCATGTTATACTGCGTGTAAAATGGCTGTAGGCGGCGCTTAATTGGAGGAGGGGTCAGTGATTTAGGTCGAAGGTGTCGCTCCATCACTCGGGGCATGTGGGACGGGAAAGGAGGATGATCGTTCGGGTGGGGTGTGGATTACCTGACCATATCAACGAGGCCGCGCAGGAAGAAGAAGGGTCGGCGGTGAGGTGGCCACGCAGCAAGAAGAAGGGTCGCCGGCGAGGAGGCGGCGCTGCAAGAATAAGGGTGGCCGGCGAGCAGGCGGCGCTGCAAGAAGAAGGGTAGCCGGCGAGCAGGCGGCGCTACAAGAAGAAGGGTCGCCAGCAAGGAGGCTAGGCTGCCAGTAAGCAGCAGTGAAGTTTTGAATTTGGAAAGCAAGGAGGAATAGTGGAAATGTGGCTTTTGGTAGGAGGGAGGGGGTGGGGAGATAGATATTTCTGCGGTGGCAAAAAAATTTCGCTCGGTGCTAAGAGAAAATGGTGCGCAAGTGTGGTTCAAATGGGGGCGGTGGGCTATAGACGACGAAGCTTCCTGTGTAAGCCAGACAAGACGGTGCACCAAGATATTTTATATCGCATCCCACACGATTCTTTCTAGTAAACTGTTTGTGGTATACCTGATTTTTTCATTATGTTTTGAAAGACAAAATGGTGTTACAGAGGGAATTGATGGTGTTTGAATTGCTAGAACATTTACGTACAGTGGACATGCAACTAGTTCATGAGTGCCGTGTTTAAATTTGGAATTATTCCGGGTTCGTTTGGCATTTTTATGAATTAATTGAGTTTCTGGGCAATTAGTGTCATAATTCAAATTTGAACTACAAGCACATGCTCCAATGCACCAAAGTTTACTGAAAAATCACATGTGTGTCTTTGGGTGAATTTATAGGTCCTATGCAAGAAATGGGAATAAAATTCAAACATCTGGGTGTCGTGGCTCGGCCGGAATGATTTAGAAACTTGGTTTTTTAATTACTGTAAATCCAAAACACGGCTGAAAATCATGAAACTTGGCAGTGTCATGACATGGCACCAACATGCTGCAGTAAATTTTTTGGCCGAATTGGGACAAGCTTTGTTGTAAGCTTCTTGC